>NC_077234.1:240599783-240899783 GCF_027887165.1 Monodelphis domestica
CTAACTAAGAGATTTATAATTTTCCTTAGATGTTTTATTTCTTATATCTCAAAGCATTCCTTAGTGACAGGTTAAAAAATACCTAGAATCATGGACAAGTTTCAAATTTGAGTACATTCATAACTACATACTTCAGATTTCTAAACATATTTGGCAAGTCTAAAGTATATTCATTTATTTAACATATTTTGTAGGGGAATTAGATATGTGATTTCACAAATATTTCATTCCCTAAGTGAGAGGACTACTTCATTAATACAGATCATCATCTTTGTCATTTAAAAAGAGTTGCCTGGAGCCTTTGGAGGTTAAGGGATTTACCCTGGGTCACACAGCTCACAGGCATTAAAAGCTTTGGGCTCAGGTATTCCTGGCTCTGAGGCCTGCCCTCTATAGGGATAGGGATAATGATAAGGAGTAGGCATTTAGGATAGGGAGTAATAAGGCTGGTCTGGATTCATTTCCTAACTGATCGTTTTACTTATCCGAGTTCTCAGTAGCTGTCTAAGATTCTAAATTACAGAAAAGGTGCATTAGTAGAAGAATCTCCTTATCTGAAAGTTCCTTATATTAGTGAATTCATATGCCCAGTACTAATGTATAGCCATATAGAGAATATGTATATAATATAGATTAATCTTTGTTAGCTTATTGTTACAAGTTTTTTGAGGTTAGAGAATTTTATTTTTCATCTAAGTTATACTTATACAATCCACATTTCCACATTGGTCATGTTGTGCAAGAAGACTCATAAAACAAAAACAAAATAGAAAGAAAATATTGTTTAAAAAAGTATACTTTGATCTGCATACAGACTCCATTAGTTCTTTCCCTGAAGGTAGATAGCATTTTTCATTGTGAGTCCTTTGAAATTGTCTTAGATCACTGTATTGCTGAGAATAGCTAAGCCATTCGTGGTTGATCATCATTCAGTAGTACTATTACTGTGTACAATCTTCTCCTGGTTCTGCTCACTTCACTTTGCTCTAGGGTATTTTCTCTTAAGAAACAGAAGGAAAGCCTTGACTGCCTCTTAGTTTGTAGCCTCTCATCTGGAGAGGACTCTCTCTTACTAACTTAGAGACCAAAAATGTTAGGACTACATCCTTAATATTCTTTTGAGACAGTCTCTGCTTCTTTTCATGTTCACTTATCTCTGTTCTCCCTCTCCTCCTCCCTTCCCTCTTCATAGCTCATTTTTCTCATCTCATCTACTGCTTCCTTACAAAAGTAGCATCTCTTTCCTATAGAGCCTATCCTTCATTTACTTTCTGATCCTCTAGAGAGGCCTCTAGACAGATATGATCTTCAATAAAGTAAAATAAGTAAAGAAAGTAAAACTCATCAAAAAGACTAGTTCTGTTTTAAAGCACTGCCTATCAAACAACAGTTCCTGTGGAAAAGTGAGTGGCTTTTTTTTAAGCCATTACCTTCCATCTTATGTATCAGTTCTAAGGCAGAAGAGTGGTAAGGGCTAGGCCATGTGACTTGTCCAGGGTCACAGAGCGAGGAAGTGTCTGAGGCCAGATTTTAATCCAAGACTTTCCATCCCTAGGCCTGGTTCTCAGTCCACTGAGCCACCCAGCTGCCTCCTTAGTGGCTTTTTAAAAGATTCCTTATATTAACAAAGGAGTTTAATTTGATTAGTGAAGAGTTTAACTTTCAGAACATATAATTCAGTTGGTTGGTAAGCAGTGAAAAGTATTAAGGGCCATATAGCTATAAGCCTTTTGTATACTATTCCTAGGGAACCTCACACTCCTTTGTACTCATCTTTAGATGGTGACTGTCACTTGCATTTCTGGTATGTATGTGTGTATGTATGCTATGTACATATGGCATATATATGATTTTGTTTATATGTATAATTATATCATATATATAGCAGTTCTGTATCATTTTAAGAGTTTTAATGACAAATAAGTCAATACATAATGCACAAATTCCAAACTGACCTCTAACAACTCTTTAGCTATCATCATCTATTGTTCTGTTCTCTGTATTATACTATTGCTGTATATCCTAAAACATCAAGAAGACATAATGTGATGATTTACATAATTTTGGAAAAACAATGATGAGTATTTGCCAAATGGTCAAAAGATTGAAGTGGTTGGGATGTTTTATTTTAATTTTTAGTCATTATTAAAATGTGGATGTTAATATGCCATATTATTATAAGTTTAGAAGGGGTCTTGGAGGCCAGTTAGTCCAACTCTTAAATTTTTCAGATGAGGAAATTTTGAGGTTAAGAAAACTCCTCACGGCACATAGGGTAATTGAGTATCAGAAGCAAGATTTGAGTTCACATCCTCTCATTCCTCATGCTAAATGAATGACTTTCATTTTGGAGCAATTTTAACACATTTCTTTTAACACAATGAATTTGATTTGTCACATTTTCATTCCATTTTGTTTCCAGCATCTTGGCTTTTTAGTGAAACTGTAATGCTTTATTACCTCAGTCTGTTACCATGGAATTTAGTTTCACATTCAGTTCCATTTAAGGAGTTCTAAAGTTGAACGAATTCAAGAAAATTATGACTTTTAAGTATTGATTTTTTTAATGGAATCTGTGATTTTATCCCTATGGAAATTCTAGTTAAGGAAACTCTCTTCACCAATGGAGATCAGCAACTCCTCTGTAAAAACTCTCAGAAAGTGGCCTTGGATCCAGAGGACCCAATGATTTGCCTTGGATCACATAGCCAAGCTTTCTCAGACAGGACTTTCATCTAGGTTTTCTTGACATCCAGGCCTGTTCTCTTTCCACTTTGCCATGACTACTAAGGGAAAACCAGAATATTATAGATATACATTAGAATTCTCAGTTTAACATTGACTTATATCTCAAAAAAAATAGTCACTTCTGGCATACAAGGCTTACATTGTTGGTAGGTAGGTCACCTAAATAAAATGTTTGTTAATAAAATAAATGTGTGTGTGTGTGTGTGTGTGTGTGTGTGTGTGTGTGTGTGTGTGTAATGATTGGATATGTGGGATGAGTGAGAGTAAGGAGTTGAGAATGATACAGCCGCTAGAAAGGTAGTGTCCACAGCAGAAATTGGAAAGTTTGGGGAAAATGGTGGGTTGAGGAGAGGGTGGTGTGAAGATAACAAGTATTGTTTTTAGACATGTTGAATTTGAGATGACTACAGGGACAGTCAGTGTGAAATATTTATAGGCAATTGCTGATGAACCATGCATTGTACCTCTGGTCAGCTGGTCTTGTCCTTTTTATCTTGATGTCTCTTTATCTCTGCTTACATGGCCATTACTCCAACACAGGACTCTGTTGGAAACAAATTTCTCTCTCCATTGTGTCGCCTTTTTAACATCATCTCTCAGTGACCTGGAGGTCAAATACCACTGAGTAAATCCATTTATAGACAAGCCCTCAGACAAAGGAAGTTAAAGAACCAAGGAACCAACAAAGAGAGGAAACTAATTTCACAGGCACTGCTCCCCTGTGCAGCCCAGGCAAATTAAGAAACTATGATTGGTTCCTGAGATGTAACGTGTAAGAGTTAGTGGGTGGAGAAAAAAGCTTATAAGGTCAGACCAGGAGCCAATCTTGGTCTTTCCTGGTGTGAGTGGGGAGAGCGGAATGCACTGTTGTTGGAGTTTTAGCTAGAGGCCCAAATGGTGTTGTAGATTAGAAAGCTAAGTATTTCTCTACTTCTCTCCTACCTTTCCCTCTCTTTTCTACTACTACTACTACTACTACTACTACGATTTAATAAAGTTATTAAACTACTACCAGCCTCATCATTTTAATTATTACAACTCCATCACTTTTCACCTGGACTCTTGGTCACCCTTTCTGAACTCTCCCCATGATAATACATATTTCACATAACAACCAGTGATTTCCCTAAAGCACAGATTTTACAGTGTCACCCTTCACCAGTTTATGTGTGTTCCAGGTACTTCTCTCCCCAGTAGAGGAGGCATTACACTTGTATTACACATTCTGATTTTCTCACTATTTGTATTGGTATTAGTTGACAGTGTAAAGCTAAGTACCAGTTAGTGTGAATGATAAATCTCATGAAGTGGCATGATTGTTAAAATGCATATTTCCATTGGACTAGGATGAATAAATAGAATATTTTACATAATTGTAACTTCGATTAGTAAAAATGTATCTGGAAATGATTTCAAGTTACTGTGCTTTGCACCAATATTTTCTACTTATTTTATATACTTCATTTACAGTATTGCTTCACATTTTCTTTGTCATCTTTCATCTGAGATCCTTTTAATATAATTCTCATTATGGAAAAGCCATTCCTGCTAATTGATCCCTGTCATTTTAGGGGTGAGGGGGATCCTAAAAGTAATACAGATATAGAATAATTTTAGTGATATGGTTATTTTTGTGGTACTATGTCATCTCTCTTCCACCACACATCTCTAACTTCACTCCCTACCCTTATGTTATATTTGCAGTTCCCAGCTGTTAATCACCCCCAGTCTTTGGAGAGAAGATATCTAGGAATTTTAAGTGGTGTTTTGCTTGACTTAATGAAGGTAGGACATTGTGCTCCTTTATCTTCCTTATGCAGTATTCTTTAATTTATGTTTTACCTTGTCTCTCCATAAGTCTATATTATAAAACATTATTTGACTTAGACCCTATATTAATAGAAAAGAGATTTGCCTAAGTGAATTGTAGAGACTGAATTTCAGTCAATAACATGGATAATCTATTAAGTTCAACATGGTCCTGTTTATTAACATTTTATATATTTATATATAATGCAGAATATTTGCATAAGTGTTTGGTGATTAATCATAGATCTTTATTATATATTTATCTGATTTTTGTTATATGGCTAATTGACCACTCCGCAATGTTAAATGATTATATCATTTATATAGTCATATATGACTGGGCTGTATTTGAAGCCAATTAATAAGCTTATTAGAGAATATGAGGAGCTTGTAATTGAAATTATCATCTCTTCATAAATGATGATTATCATATTTTGCATGTTGTTTTTCCTAAAGTGCTTACCAAACTTATTTGATTAACTTTATAATGTGGAAAAACTGGAAGAAATTGAGTTTTCTATTTTTCCTATCTTTATCATTTACCTTACTTTTGAATCTGGAACTAACAAGTAATAAGAATATTTCTGCTTTGCTAAACTCATTCTTTGAAGACACTGCTTAATGCCATTTTGCTAATGTTGGCTATGTCTGTGTGTATAAATTGGCTATATCATAATGCAGCTAGCCATTATAATGATAGCGATATAATGATTATGTCATTAATTCAGTCAGAATGAATGGTAGCCACTATGAAGAGGAGTCAAAACAATTGGATCAGTTGTGCCAAGGCAGTTACTATGAGCCATTTTTCTCATTGGCATTAGAAGTTTGAGACAATTACTAATTACTTAGTGGCTTCTTAGTAGTTTCATAAGATGACCTGATCTCATGAAAGAATTTTTTTTAGACCCCTTATTCATCAATATTGTATATTGGTCCCAAGACAGAAGAACAGTAAGAGATAGTCAGTGGAAATTAAGTGACTTTAGTAGGGTCACACAGCTAAGAAGCACCTGAACCCAGATTGAACCCAGGCCTCCCATCTCCAGGCCTAGCCCTCCATCCACTGAGCCAACTAGTTACCCCCTTCATGAAGGAATTTATAAACCTGAAGCTTCAAAATTAATATGTCCAATATTTTCTCCTGATGACATTTTAAAACCTTATTTCAGTGTAAAATGAGAACAAAAAAGAAATCTGGTTTCCCCAAATTCACATATATTCATGTGCTTTAAAATGCTATTTTTAGACAAAGAGTTTTTACACTTATTTTTAGCTGATGTCTTTTAAAAATATAATCTTTGTAATGCTCATACCAAAGAAACCAAAATCATCCTGCCGTACACCCATACAAAGTAGCTTTTGTTCTCCAATTAGGAAAATAAAAAGAATTATGTTGCATTCAGAGCCTTGTCTGAGTCAATATTAATGCAAAATCACTAGAATCAGTGGCTTCAGTTTCTGAACAAAAGCCCTTTGACCATTGTACTGATAGTGGTGATATATCCATTCATTTCCATTGAGACTATAACTCTAAATAGTATTCTGGCTCTTGGACTTGGCTCTTCTACCCAGGCTATAGGGACGTAGAACTGAGTTACAAATAATCCAGCATCCTGGACAAATTTAGTTCTGGTGAAATACTTCATCTTTTCTCTTAGTAGGTGCTAATTCACAAGAGGATTTTGGCCACTGAAGTATATTTAGAATGATCCAGTTCAAACCATATTCATTTACTATTGTTGTATTCCACAGATGGCATAAATTCATAGGGCTAGAAGGGACATTAGATATCATCTGAGTCCATTATCCTCTATTCATTTTACAAGTAAAACAGAAATCTGGAGTAGTTAAATAATTTGCCCAACTTTTCACAGCCCACTAGTAACAATATAGATTAGAATTCAAATGTGCCTATTCTTATCCCTGTGCTTTTATTTTTAACTCACTTTAACTTCATTTATTTCTTGGATGCTATTTTCTATCAATATCTTTTTGTTTTTATTTTGCCCTTTTATTTCTAAATATATCCTTATCCTCCTAACCTAAGCCACCCTTTATAATAAATATTAAAAAATGAAAGAAAAAATAGTTCAGCAAAAAAAAAACCCAGCTTATCAGTTAGCTCTGAAAGTGCAAAGAATAGAAAAAATGGAATTTACCCAGCTTTTCTCAAATATCAAGATTTGTTGTTATTAATTAAACAGACTTCCTTTTCTTTCTTTTTTTTCTTCTTTCCATTCACACTGGTGTAGTCATGGCAAATGTTTTTTCCTGTTCTGCTTACTTTCTTGTGCTTTTATTTAAACTTTTTAAATTTAAAAATAAAGACTGATTTTATTTGCTAATTTTTAATGTTATGTTTGCCAACAACTGGGAGGGAGAAAAAGCTTTGAAAATTAACCTTATATAAAATTTTTTAAGTTTAACAAATTAATTTTTATTTACTTAAATTTATATTTCCAAATCTTGGACTTTTTTCCTTTAAGAATTTACTGAAGTTGGATCCAGCAGACAGATACTTGACAGAACAATGTTTGAACCATCCTTCATTTCAAACCCAGAGACTCTTGGATCGTTGTGGAACTTCACCTTCACGATCAGCAAAGAGAAAACCATACCATGTTGAAAGCAACACATTATCTAATAGGTAAATATTTCTTTCTAAGACAGTAGAAAATCAGGGTTATAAGCAGATAAAATAGAAGGCTCATGTGTGGTGATTAGTGGAAAAAGGCCCCCACCAACCTATTATATAGAATCAGGCCACTCACATGTTTGAAATCCTGTAGAGAGCAGCACTTTCTTTTAGGCCTTGTGGGTTATTTAGTTATAAGTCTTCTCTGAAAATATAGATATCCTTGAAAAGGAAACACATGAAGTCTTAATAGCTGACAGTTTCTAGCTTGCAAATAGGGCAAGGCTTTATGGGAATGAGGCACCGTGTGTGATGGTACTGGGGCAAAGGGTGCCATGACAAAGCAGGAAGGAATGAATGATGTGAAAATCAATCAGATCATCTTCAGATATTCTTTTCTATTTCATTTACCATTTTTCTAAGGGTGAACCCTCAACAAGTGTGTTTTAATTAAACCTGAGCTATCAAATTAAATTCTTGGCAAAACAATTATAAAACAGAGCACAACTACTTTATGTTATTAATCAAAACTAACAGGTTCTTCATTGGTCATTTTTTAGCATGCTTCATAAGATTATTGTATATATTATTATTATCTATGTAGGCCTTACCTTCAGCTGACCAGAGTGGATACTAAGACACATCCAAGAAAGTGGAGAATGTTATTTGGTGATACATTTAATTTGATGGAAAGCATGAATTAATTTTTCCTCCTCCATCATTGTTAAAGAAGCACAAAGCTGTTATTCTCAAAATAAACTCTTTCAGAACACTCTGTATTCCTATGAAAGAGAGAGAATTTTAAAAGCTTAAGTTGTAATTATTTGCTTGATCTGTAAGAATGAGTTATTAAAGTAAACACTTTTTGATAGCCTTTTGTAACCATTCATAACTCTTTTAGGGAACTCTTGTTTCATGCAATTTCTCTTGCCTTTTTCAGAATATTCTTAACTGAAATTTCTTTGGTAACTTTCAATTTAAAATATAATTTACTGATTTAATTCTTAGAGATTTTGATACATTGCATAAAAATCTTAGAATAGTATTAGGTTGGTTGCTTATCTTGAGTTTAGGAAGTTTATTATATGTTTGTAGACTGTGCATTTCTGGGATAACTTGTAATTTGGATCCTTTCAATTCTTTCTACCATATCATTTGGAAAATTGTACTGTGGTGGGATTTGGGACCTACTCACAGTTAGTAAACATTTATTAAGCGCCTACTTTGTGCCAGACACTGTGTTAAGTGTTAGGGTTACAAAAAAGAGACAAAAGGCAGTCTCTGCCCTTAAGGAGCTCACTATCTAATGGAGGGAGACAACATGCAAATAAATATATACAAACAAGCTATATTCAGAATGAATAAATAATTAAGAGAGGGAAGACATAAGAATTAAGTGATGTTTTTAAAAGGCCTCCTTTGGAAGGTATGATTTTTAGTTAGAAGAAGGCAAGGAAGTCAGGAAGGAAGAGAGAGAACATTTCAGGCATAGAAGATAGTAAGAAAAAAATGACTGTAGCAAAGAAATGGAGAGTCTTGTAGAACAGGCAAGAGGCCAGTATCACTGGATTGAAGAAAATGTAGTGGAAATTAAGGAGTAGGAAGACTGGAAAGAAGGGGAGGGGATTTGAATCCCAAACAGCATTTTTTTATTTCGCCATCAAAGCAATTGGGGGCCAATGTAGTTTATTAAATAGATGTATGTGTGACATAGACCTGTGCTTCAAGAATATCATTGGTGACTGAATGAAGATTGGTTTGGAGTGTAGAGAGACTAGAGGCAAACAGACTCCATTAGGCTGTTAAAATGAGGTGGTGAGGGTCTGCACCAAAGTGATGGCAATGTCAAGAGGACAGAAGGGGGAATATATGAGGCATGTTGCCAATTGACAGGCCTAGCAATAGTTTGTATAAGAGGAATGAGAGCTAGAGAAGAATCCAAGATGAATCCTATTTTGTGAGCCTGAGGGACTAGGAAGATGGGATGTTGCCTCTACAGTAAGAGAAAGGTCAGGAGAGCTTAAGGGAAAAGTTAAATGAGTTCCATTTGGGGAATATTGGGTTTAAGATGTCTAATAGGCATCCAATTCAGTATGGAGAAGAGAGTGAGAGGAGAAAAAATAGAGGTAGATGGCCTTTTAAGGAGGTACGTCACAAAATATGGACAGTTGATGGATCTTAGCTCACTACATTTGAGAGCTCTGAAGCTTAAGCAACCCACCATTCTCAATCTCCTCCATAGTAGTATGTACCATGAAACCTAGCCTTTATCTACTTTCAAAAAGTATTTTGTCTACAGAAGATTAAGCCCATATGTGTTTCCTTCAGTAGACATAGAGTATCAGCTTTTATGCCAAAGAGATTCATATTATCTTTGGGAAAGTGTTTCTTATTGGTCCCTGGCAGGACTCCATTGTCAACAGAAATGTGAATAACTTATCTATTTAAGAAACTATGTATAAGGGGGAAGCTGGGTAGCCCAGTGGATTGACAACCAGGCCTAGAGACGGGAGGTCCTAGGTTCAAATCTAGCCTCAGACACTTCCCAGCTGTGTGACCTTAGGCAATTCACTTAACCCCCATTGCCTAGTCCTTACCACTCTTCTCCCTTGAAGCCAATCAGCTTTTTATCCCTTTGTACATTTATTTGGAGCCTGGGGTAGACCATGATTTTGATATCATATCTCTAACCTTTGTGGAGAGAACATGAACATAATAATTTAATAGTATTCCTTTTTATGGAAACATCAGTAAGTAGTACATTAGCACAAGCAAAATTTCTTGGGAAATTCTATTCAGACAAAGTTATAATTTTTGCCAGCTTTCAAGATTTTCTTCCTCTTTTAGAGTACTACTATAATATCTCATCATGATTAGAGTGGAGTGCAAGCTCCATGTGGCAGTATCAACCTGAAATGGCTTTTCAGATGTGTTGGGTGACTCTCCATCTCTTGTCTGAAGACTAGCCTAGCTAAGTTTAGAGAGCTATTGCCAGAAATTTGACTAGCAAAGGATTAATTTTTTTGGTTATAGTTCCTCCTTTAAATATCTATTACTAAAGAATGAAAAGATGGCTCTCCATGTCAGTGGAAGAAGTCTTCATGGTTATTTAAAGTAGCATAATAAATATTTGCTAACCCACAGAAATGTTTCAGGCCCCTGGGACATATGAATATATCAGTCAATAAGCATTTATTTTAGTCTTACTATGTGCCAAGCACTGTGCTCTGCATAAGGAGATTCAAGGGCAAAACAGCAAAAGAGCTTTAATCGTCAAGGGGCTTAAATACCAATGGAGACTCATGTAAGATAAATGCAGAGAGGAATGAGAAAAACTTATAATAGAAGGCTTATGTTGCAGGTGGGTATTTGAGAAGGCTTACAGAAAATGGGATTTGAGCTGAGTTTGGGGGGGTGGGATATATCAAGCTATGTCAATAAGTAGAGAGGATGTACAAGAACATTCCAGGCATAGGAGAAGACTTAATGAAAGGATAGTAGATGGAGTGTTCTGTGCCTAGAGGAGCAAGTGGGCAAGTATTGCAAGGAAAGTATAAACAACCATGAGAAGAAAGTAAGGTAAAAAGGAGCTAGGTTGTGAAGAGCCCTGAGTGACAAAGTGAAGATTCTATATTTAATTGTGGAGGTAATAGGAAGCCAGTGGAGATTATTGAGGGATATGGTCATATGGCATAGTTAGAATTGACAAGATGACTGGATATGTGGGGGTGAAGGAGAACGAGGAGTCAAAGAGTACACTAAGGATGAAAACCTCAGAGACTGAGGTTTTATTGCCCTCCACTGGCAATAAAGAAGTTCAAAGGATGGAGGTTGGCTTTGAGGGGGGAATATAATGAGTTCAAACTGAATTTAATGGACATGTTGAGATTGAGATGGCATGGGACATCCAGTTTGAAATGTCCATTGAGAAGTTAAAGATAGGATTGGAGCTCAAAAGAGAGGCAAAGACTGAATGTATAGACCTGAGAATCATTTTATATAGAGATGATAATTAAAGCCATAGGAACCGATAAGATTACCAAAGGGGGTAATATAGAGGAAATAGAGAAGAGTGCCTAGAAAAGAACCTTGAGGATCATTTGCCATTATGAGGTCATGTCTAGGATTAAGTTTCTTATAATGGAGAACCAAAAGAGTGCACGATTATGAAAACCTAGAGAAGAGAGTATCAAGCAGCTGGTGAATGGGAGTGTCAAATGCTGTACAAAGTTAAAGAAGGATGAGGATCAAAAAAAGGCCATTGGATTTGGCAAATAAGAGATGATTGGTAATTTTAGAGAGTCGTTTTCAGTTGAATGATGAAGTAAAAAACAGATTCCATTAATTTTAGTAGAAAGTAAGAAGAAAGTAGAGATATTGAGAAGTGATGACTTTTTCAAGGAGTTTAGAAGAAAAGGTGAGGCAAAATAGAGAAAGCAATTGAATATGAGATCTTCTAGATAATATTTGAAGGACTGGAGCCAAAAATACATGTAGAGTGATTGACCGTGGCATGGAAAGGGCCACCACCACCTCATTAGTGATTGAAATGAAATGATAGATTATGCAAAATTATATCAGTGATATGTATGAGGCCTCAGTTTTTTCAGTCTGAGATGTGGTCCTCAGCCAAGAGTGAAGGAAAGAGGAATCCCATGGGAGGCTTGAGAAGAGATAAGGTTTGGAACAGTTAACTGTTTTAAATGGGATAGAGAATCAGAAAAGGATTAGGACTGCTTTGCTTGTAGCATGGATGTCTTTGAAATTAGATGGCATAAATTTGTAGTGGACTCCCCCAGTCATCTTGGTTTCACAGTTTTCTCCAACTCTTGTTTGACAGCATATGAGTGGATGTAAAGGAGACTGAGGAGTGAATAATCTGGGATTAGGGTGTGGTGACACATAACATGGGGAAAGAGGGTTGGAGCAAATGGGGAGTAATCTAGGGTTGGGACAAAAGGGACAAGAGAGCCAGGAGTGGAGAATAATATAAATGGTTCACAAAGAGGTTGAGATTAAGAAGGGATGAGAGATTTATTGATAAGATTTACTTGAGTATCATTTTGGCATTTGTCCAAATACCTTATTTTATCTGCGCAGTTTATATTCCTTTTTATAAAGGAACATGCATGATTTCTTAATTAGATTCTTTCTGCTAAATGCCCTCTGCTTTCCTTAGTTGGGTTTGTATCTAAGTTATTCAGTGTAATAGTTAAAGAGATATTTGTAGAAGTGTTAGAGACATTTGGGGAGATCAAAAATGTTCACAATAAACCCTTTTTCAGACTTTAAAGGCGAAAAGCATGCCAAAAACAGGAATGGATTGTCATTAAGCCTTAACATTGTCTTTGTTTCTGGTGTGCCTTTATCATTGTAACTTCAGTGAAAAAGGAGCTAAAGTATTTCAGTAACTGGTAGGTAATTGTAATTCAATTCAAAGGTATCATGCACCAATTATAGCACCTACTATGTGCTACAGATACTGTGCTACATACTGGGGATTCAAAAATAAAATTGTTTCTGGCCCTCAAGGAGCATGCATCTACTGGCAGGTGAGTTGGAGTAGGTATAAAAAACACAAACTGGTACAACAAAGGTAAATTCCAACAGTGGGATCTGGGAAGATTTTCTTTGGGAGGTTATTCATGAGCTGAGCCTTCAAGGATCCTAAGGAACAGGAATGAGAAGTACATTCTGGATATGAGACATAATATGTGCAAAGGCCAAGAGAAATTGTGTTGAGTTGAGGAAACAGCTAGTAGTTTACTTTAGTTGGAAACTAGAAGTGATGAAATGGAGTAATATGAAATAAGGCTGAAGCAACAGATAGATAGCATCCCAATTATGGAGGATTTATATATTATCCTAGTTGCATTGGAGTGCAGTTGTCAGACCTTTGAAAGATTATTTTAGGAGTTGTGTAGAGGAGAAAGGGGAGATTTAAAATAGGATCATTAGTAAGGCTATTATTAATAGTCAAGAAAGGAGTGATGAGGTCCTGAATCATAGTAATGAAAATATACTTGGAAGAAAAGGTACAAAGGAAAAAGATATGTTTTGTGGAAGAAGAATGTACAAGTCTTAGGTGGAGGAGAAAGGCAGGGTTGATTTTAAAGTAATAAACCTGTTACCAAAGTCATAGAGGTTCCCTCAAAGAAAATGGAGAAGTTTGGAGAAGATATGGGTTTAGAAGAAAATATAATGAGTTTTCTGATTTCTGCAAAGCAGCAATCATTTAGAGAGACTATTTCCATAATATATGAATACAAAAAGATATTTATCTTTCCAGGTCTGAAACTTAACTATAGTTTTTAATTAAGGTGGGGTGGGTGGGGTTATTTTTTATTGTTTTTAATAATGTGACTCTTGGGGCCTAGCTGGAAGATATTAATGAAATGTGTTTTGGAGAAGAGAGATTCAGCATTGCTGCCTTAATGTCAGCTCTTTGAAAAGCTTCTCAAATAGTTCTTGGCAGAGATCACCATCTAAGAAGTGGGAGGACAGGAAGAAGCCCCTCATTTATGATGCCTGAGCATACATGCTGATGGGAAAAATGTGAAGGCTTATTTTCGCAGATTACCATACTGCTGAGAAAAATGTGACATTTCTTTCATTGCAATATAAAGAGAATAAAATCTTCCCTGATCAAACATCTCTGACAATAGCTATATTTGAAGCAAGGTTTTTCTGAGTATTTGGCAAGAACAGAGAATCATGTGTTTGAATTGTTTCTCTATGAAAAACCTGTCCATCCCAAACTAGTTTCTCTTTTTTAATGGTAAAGATAAAATGAAGTAACCTTGTTAAGACATCAAAGTTCCACTTTTCATAATAGATGAGGTTTTTATTTTGTATTTCTGTTTTATTTTGTTTTTAAACTTAAATATGAAGTGAACATCTCAATTTTAGAGAGTCTCTTGTCAGTTAGGAATAAGAGCATGTGAGACAATGTATTTTAAGTAACTCTGAAAGCCTTGAAGGAAAAACTTTCCTGGTTCTATTTGTTCAGTGAGAACTCCTCCATTCAGTAATTGATCCCAGTTTAGGGTACAAAATAGAAACCACACAAATATTACTTTTCCAAAATGTGCGTGCAGACCATATTCTGTTTCAGACCTCATAGAGTACTCTGAGTAGAGACATAACAAAACAAACACCCCCTTTTTCTCTGACTCTGAGTGACCTGTAATAGAGCAAGTAAAAAAAAGTTCTCTAAATGTAGAAAATGAGTGATAAAGTGATAAATAAATGCACCTCCATCTCTATCCTTTTCTACAAAGCTGTAAGATTTTTGAGTGTATATATGTGCATATGGAGAGAGGGGTTTGGCTTTTGTAATTGAAGTGACTTTTCCTCACTGATGTTTTGGGATATTTGAAATGGGATAAAATGAAAAACTGCAGATGAAATTTTGTTTACTGGTATCAAAGAAGAGCAAAAGAACTCTGATAAGTCTAACGACTGCTCATATTTCTTCTTTTCCACAGATATTCTGTAATCAAACAGTTTTTCTTCATGAGGATATTATGTCATGGATAAGACCTAAACAAAGCATTAGTTGCACTGAAATATTAATTATAGAGAATTTGTTGGAATAACATTAGTAGAGATACTGTTTCTGTGGGCCCTCCACAGGGTGTGACACGGATATATTATTATTACAAAAACCTTTGCTGTATCTATTTTTGCCCACAGTTTATTGTAACACAGACACATTGTTTTAAAAGGTTAACATTTCTGTTTATTGAGAAATCTTTCATATCTGGTCATTTAAAAGTGTTTTTGTGTATGTTTCTGTTTGTGAGGAGAGCTCATGTGTTAATACTTATTTTGTTTTTAATATAGAAATCAAGCCAGTAAAAATGCTGCTTTGCAGGCACATCACCGATCTAACAGTAAAGATATACAGAACCTAAGTGTTGGACTTCCACGGAATGAAGATGTTCTTCCAGCAAATGAAAGCTTCCTCAATGGAAACCTTTCTGCAGCTTCTCATAGTCCCATGCACACCAAACCCTATCAAACAAGTAACCCACCGGGATCTGCAAACAAAGATCTCACCAATAACAACATTCCACATCTTCTTAGCCCCAAAGAAACAAAATCAAAAACAGAATTTGATTTCAATATTGACCAAAAGGCTTCTGAGGGCCCAGGCACAAAATACCTTAAGTCAAACAGTAGGTCTCAGCAGAACCGACACTCGTTTATGGAAAGTTCCCAAAGCAAAACTGGAACATTACAGCCTGGTGAAAAGCATGGACGGCATAGCTACATAGACACTATTCCCCAGTCCTCTAAGAGTCCTTCTTATAGGGCAAAGGCCAAAAGTCACGGGATTCTGACTGATTCCAAGTCTGTGAGTAACCTTTCTGAAGCCAGAGTTCAGATTTCTGATCCCAGTAGTGGCAGGTATTTTCCATCTAGCTGCCTAGACTTGAACTCTCCCACCAGCCCAACCCCTCCCAGGCACAGTGACAGTAGAACTTTACTTAGTCCTTCTGGGAGAACTAACCGAAGTGAGGGCACCCTGGACTCACGGCGAACAGCAACAAGACATTCCAAAACAATGGAGGAATTGAAACTGCCCGACCACATGGATGGAAGCCATTCACATTCACTCTCTGCACCACATGAATCTTTTTCCTATGGTCTAGGCTATACCAGCCCTTTCTCTTCTCAGCAGCGGCCTCATAGGCATTCCATGTACGTGACTCGGGACAAAGTGAGAGCGAAAGGCTCAGATGGAGGCTTGAACATAGGGCAAGGGATGGCAGTCAGAGCCAACAGCCTTCAACTGTTATCACCACAGGTACAACTTAGGCTATTCACCAGATCTGTTGGCACATCACGGGAAGATGGTGCAGAGGATTTGAATAGGGTCAGTCTGAAATTTTGCCTGTTGTAGAATGTCTTAAGGATGCACAATAGGGGTAGTTTCTAAACACTTAAAGAGGAAAAAAAAAGTGAATCAACAATACCTGTTAAAAATAATAATAAAAATAAAACAATAATAATGCTGAATCTTTGAGTCATTAATAATTGGGCAATAGGGAGGATTCAGTAGTTTTCTAAAAATCTGATTCCTTTGTTAAATTTTACATTACGGGACATTCTTCTGGTAGAATCTCATTTCAAATTAGTAGTGAAATCTATAGTTTTCCCTCCCCTGGTTTTTCACTTGGAGGATGAATTCACAAGCATGTTCTCTCTGTTCACCAACCCATATTCTCTCAACATCTTTCTTACTGATAGCCTTTCTAACTTGAATTCCAAACTTAAGCCAATTTTTTTTTAAATGGCTGTAGGTAATTTTTAGATTCCAGGTTTGGGGGTGAATTTTTTTGTCTATAAAACAACAAAAAGATAGATTTTTTACAAAATCTTGTAAAAATAAGCATTTGGAGACATCTTAATGATTTTCAGTTTAGATGTGACTCCTGCTCGTTTAAAAGTGATACAAAGGAATGGCAATGTGCTTGGAAATTACATTTTTTATTCACCTGTATCAGGGAGAAATCAGATGAGATTTCTCTGTTGGGGAAAATGTTTTAAAGGGAAATCATTTCACCATTATCCTTTTAGAAGCCTATTTTATACCAAATGTATTTGGTCAATATAGTAGCAATAAAAATAATGCCCATTTATTTGGCCTTCGGAGTTTATGAAGTACTGTCCTCAGAGCCTTGAGAGGTATGAATACCAGCATTATTTTCTTCACCATTTTCAGATGAGGTTTATGGATCTTCTAACATCTCTACCATGATACAGCTAATAAGAGACACAACCAGGATTCAACCCTAGGTGTTATGACATCTTCTCTAAAATATCATGTGCTACAGTACCTAGAAAATATTAATGAAACCCGTGTCCCATCCTGTATAGAGAGAGAATAATGAGATAAAAGGTTAGATAGCTTTCTGAAGGATCAGTCAAATATGCATTCACTGAGTTCTTTCTTTTTGTTCAAATGTCATGGGGAAAACATTAAAAAAAAATGTTCTGTACCCTCAGGGAGTTTGCAATCTAGTTACAGAGACCAAAAATGCCATATAAAAAAATATTAGTGGGATGGAGAATACTTTTATGAAAGAGAAAGATTTGAACGGATTCTTAAAGTATGGTAAGATTGGACAGATGAATGAAGAGAAGGGGGTTTCAAAGTTGTGAGGTGGACCACATAAGCAAATACACAGGCATAGATGTTTGGATGGCTAGGAGAGAGTGTCTATTGGATTAAATTGCTATTTAGGAAAGTTGTAAGAAACAAGTTTAGACAAGGCAGTGGGGGTTAGGAGATCAGATTATATACGATCTTAAAAGCCAGGCTGGAAATCTTGAACTTGATGCCTTAGGTCCCATTCCTTAACAACATAATGGCAAGTCAAAGAATCAATCTAGAAAAATGTCTGACAGTGGTATACAGGATAAATTGGAAGGGGAGAGCCTAGAAACAGGCCAACTAAGAGATTTTCAGTCTTTGAAGAAGGTGGTTATGAAGACGTAGGCTAGAACAAAGACTAGAGCAATAGAGTACAAATCTATAGAGAATAGAGTACTAATTAGAAATTCTAAGGAAGAAAAAATTGGCAAAAGATTAGGTATGAGAACTTAGAAGAATCAAAGATGTTTCCAAGGGTTTTTGTTTTTTTGACAGATTGAAAGAAGGTTGGTATTAGAAGAAGCCAGCTGAGAAGAAAAGTTGACTTGGGAGGGATGGCAACTTTGTAAAATAAGAGAACAGTATATCTAGTAGGGCATTAGAGATCATCTAGTGCAGCTCTTTAATTTGGTAACATTGAGGGTCAGAGAGCTTTTAGTGACTTTGATCTGTCTCTAGCTAATTGGTAGCAAAGCCAGATGTAGTATCAAGGTCTCTTGATTCCTAGTAGAGTGCTCATTCCACTAGACTATTGTTTCAAACTTACTGCATTTGAGGCAACTTTTGGCTATCTAAGCTGAGATACTCAATGGACCATTAGGATTAAGGGATCAGAGTACAAATGGGAGGATGGGAAGAGACAGATTCAACAATCTTATGAATACAAAAAATAAGTTATCTTTTTGGGGAGTGAATGAAGAGAGAAAAGAGCTGGCAGTAGAGTCTTAGGATCTCCCAGTTCATTTTACATTAGAATTTTAAACAACTGATAAGTTAGAAGGGTTTTTTGGGGGGTCATGGACCCCTCTTGGCAGTCTAGTGAACCCTTTGAACCCCTTCTCAGTGTAATACAAACTAAACTGCATAGGATGGCTAAGGAAACCAACAATATTGCAAGACAGTCACCAAGATGTTTAATTAAAAAAAAAAAGAAAGAAAAAAAGGTTGATGGATCCTAGGTTCAGAACCCTGAATTACAGAGCAGTCAAAAACAAATGAAGCATTAAAACACAAACAATTAGGGAACAAGAGGAAACCATAAAAAATAAGGTTGAAAATGACCGACAGCCTATGAATACTGGCAGAAGAAGGATTTAGTAGACCTTCTGGATAACAAGTTGAACAGAAGTCAACAATACTGTACTCAGCACAGGTCAGACTGCTTTACAGACTGTCCGCTTCTGGACCATGCAGCTTTAAAGGGACAATATAGGAGCTGGAAGATGATGCTCAAGTTAAGAGGTAAAATAAAGACGATAATTTGGAAAATAACTAAAGCTATCATGATCAAAGATAAGTAGTTAAGAAAAGTATGGTGGCCTCCACTAAAGTCCTATCTAGGGGAATCATCATAGCATAGAGGTAACCCTGAATTCTCAGAGGGTTATATATATATATATATATATATATATATATATATATATATATATATATATATATATATATATATATATATATATATATATATATATATATATATATACATTCCTTAACGAACAGAATCAGAGCCCAGAGATATTCATTGCCAAGTTGACCTCAAAGTGTTTAGTTTTTTCATACTTTTGTTGTTGTTCAGTTGTTTTAGTCATGTCAAGTCTTTGTGACCCGATTTGGGGTTTTCTTGGCAAAATACTGGAGTGCTTTGCCATTTCCTTCTCAGCTCATTTTTACAGATGAGGAAACTGAAGCAAACAGGGTTATGTGACTTGCCCAGGGTCACAGAGCTAGAAGATATCTGAGGCCATATTTGAAGTTAGGTTTTCCTAACTCTGGGCCCAGTGCTACCCTATTCATTCTAGTGATTCCCAAGTCATGTGGGGAGGGGGGTTACTGCCTACCTCAGCTATAGACGTGGCCATCAAATGAAACCCTCAATTCTTGAAATATGGTGATCAGCTTTAAAAGGAAAATTGGGGTTAAACTGTCACGAAGAATTTGGCTTGGATGTACATGATGGTTTCCTGATAGTGCAGGATTTGTCAAGGGTTATTTTGAAATCTCCTTCTCCTGGGAATATTTATAAATGGGTTAGGTCCTTGGATGTCTGAAATAGTTTAAATGTAAAACAGTTGGAAGGGAAGAGGATGGATAGACTAACATGATTTATCAAAGCCAGTCAGTAAATTTAAGCTTAAGGAAGCAAATTCTTTGAAAATTTCATGAAAGCATCTCTCATTATATCAAACTTCAGATAATGCCCTTATATAAGCTCTAAGTAAATATCAAAGAAAATCATCCACCAGGGCTTAATTTTTTAATTCCCTTAAGTAATTATTGACTTTCTCTTAGTCATCTTTTCTGAGTAAAGTAAATGATATTTCTCTTCTCCAACTTGTTTGTGACTGTGACTGGTCTTTTGGTAGCTCCACTATTTAGAAGTGGTTAGGAATCATTTGAAGGAAGTTCAGAGAAGAGCAAGAAAATGAATAATGGGAAATGAACTGTATTAAGCAATTGATAATATTCCAAAGAAAATTAAGAGATATTGAAGTGCCTAGACAGAATTTAAGGCTGAAGCTATTCAGTGTACACCTTTTTGGTTTTGTAAACAACAATTGCCATCTTCTGAGTCTGTCACCAAATAAAAAAACCTTATTTATTAGCAGACTCCAATTACTTTTCTCATAAAAAATAATCCTAGACTTTTCTAGTTCTTCTTTTGGAATTCAACCTAAAAGTACTAACAATGTCCTAATAACTAGCTATTTCCTCAACCATATCAATAATTTCAAGATCTTTGGAATCAAACCTTTATTCATTATAGAGATATTTCAAAGTGATAAATTTTTTTTATTTTTAAATAACCATTTAAACTGTTGATTGACTAATTTCTTCCCTGCCAACTCTAACTTTAATAGGGTGATTTTAAAAAAATAACCCTTACTTTTCATCTTAGAATCAACAGTGGGTATTGGTTCCAAGGCAGAAGAGCAGTAAGGGGTAGACCATGGGAATAAAATAACTTGCTCAGGATCACACAACCAGGAAGTGTGGGAGGCCAAAGTTGAACCCCAGACCTCTCTAATAAAATAATTTTTATTATTTATGCAGTTTTTAGTTCCTTTTTCTCCTTTTTTTTTGCTTTCATGAAATAGGTAAGAAATTATTTCATAAATTTTAAGCATTCAAAGTTAGCATATATCACATTCGTTTTTACTTTCAGATATATAAAATGTTTGTTAGACTAAATGAGAGAATCATAATTTGAATGAGTTTAGTTGGTGAGTAGATCAGTATTGCATATTTCCATATTTACATTTTTATTTGGTTTTGCTTCCAGCCAGGGGAACAGATCCCTACCGAGCTAAGTGTATCACGGTCTTCAGCTAAAGAAACTTCTCGAGATGGTACATCTTCATTTCACTCACGGCAAAAATCTGAGGTCTGAATTACTTAATAATGGATACATTTTAAGCATGTATTTCAGAAATACTGCCCTTTTCTCTCTCAAAGTAAATTGTTTTTGTTTTAGAAAATATAATTCTGGTCTTTTTTTATAAAGATTAACATATATTTTTGAATTATAAATTTCTTGGATGCTATAACAGAGGTTCTACCTAAAGCAAGGGTTCTTAACCTTTTTTGATCAGGGACCCTATGCCTGTTGGTCCCTTCTTGGAATTATGTTTATTGTCTGCATTCATAATTGAAGGAAATGCTAAATTTTTGATTACAGGTTTAAGTAAAGACATAATATTTCTTACAGTCCTAATTATGGAGTCTCTGAACTCTATCCAAAGACTTTAGGTTAAGACCTCATGACCTAATGTGATCTGGAAGCTATTTGATTTATTTTTTCTAAAGACTTTTCATTCCCTTAGGGTGGAGCCTATCATGACCCCCACTCAGATGATGGAGCAGCCACAAAAGAAAACAGACATCTGTATAATGATCCTGTTCCAAGAAGAGTTGGTAGCTTCTACAGAGGTAATTTTATAAGGGGATATACTTGTAAAAGTTCAGGATACACTTCGATATTTGCTATATATTGGAATAAAATTACTCCAGCGTTGTAAAAATTATAAAAAGATAATGGATAATAAACTTGTCTAGTTTAGTTATTCTAATATATAAGCTCATGGAGAACTCCCCTCCCTGGAGAAACCAAAAGGAGAACATGAGTATAGTAACTTGAAATATCTCATTCTGGCCCTTAAAGACTTTGCTCCCAGGTACTCACTGACAACCTCAGAATCTCTTGCACTTTACCTTATCTCATCCTTATTAATAACAGCTTATGATTATATAACATGTTGCAGTTCGCAAAATTACATACACCAGCTCATATATTCATTATTTTAAAATGTGTGAGGTAAATGTTGCAGCTATTACCATCCCTTTATTTAAGCTGAGATGTCTGACTTGCATGACATCACATAGCTAGGAAGTAACCAGTAAGAACTAGGACTTGGAATAGGGAAAGGCTTAAGTCAAGGAAACGAGTTGGTATATTATTGTAGTAGTTCAGGTGAGGAGTAATGAGGGCTTGAATTAGAGTAGTGGTTCCATGAATAGAGAAAAGGAGAAATAAGTGAATAATATTGGAGAGAAAGAAAAGACAAGATCTGTCAACTGATGCCTGAGTGAGAGGGAGGAGTCGAGGATGATGCCAGGGTTGTAAGCCTGGGAGACGAGGAGGGTAGTAGTACCCTTCATAGAAATAGAGAAGCTTAGGACATTTGGTAGAAGAGATCATGAGTGTCGTTGTGAACATGTTGAGAAATGCCAATGGGAATCCGGTTTGAATTATCCAGTAGACATCCTCAGGAGAAGAGACAGCTCGGCATAGTCATACTTCTATCGTTTAAGCTACTAAAATTCCCTCAGACTTTTGGGACACCTCATAGGTGCCATCTGCACAGATGTGACAATCGAACCCATGGGCCCTGATGAGACCTCCAAAGAAGAGAGTTTAGAAAGAAAAGAGAAGAAAGCCTAGTACAGTCTCATGGAACAGCCATAGATAATGGATATGACATGGGTGATGATCCAGGAGAATAGAGAGTAATAGATTGGCGGATAACAGAGAGCAGTGTCACAGAAACCCCGAAAAGAGACTGTCTAGGAAGAGAGAGTGATCAACAGTGTCCAGTGTGATGGAGAAGTCAAGAAGGTTGAGAATTAGTAAAAAGCCATTAGATTGGTCATCATTAAAATTGTGATAGGCATGATGAAGTATCAAAGGAATTTCAAATGTTGAGGGGTCAAAACAGATGATTATAATTCATATATATATACAAGTCCAAGAGTCAGCATCATAGGTTTAGAGCTAGAAGGACCATAAGCTCCAACCTCAAAAAGAAAATGAGGCAGAAACATTAAGTGACTTGCCCAGGGTCACATGGCTAATAAGTATTTGAGGTAGGTCTTGAACCCAGGTCTTTCTGCCTTCAAATCGAGTGCCTATCAGCTCTACCATGTTGTTTTTCTAAAATTTTTCTTGCCACATAATTTTGTTTTCTCATATGATGTACATATACTATTTTTCTAAAAGATAGAAAGTTGTTCCTACATTTTAAGAACTAATTTTGAGGCATTATCTAGAATATTAATGAATTAGTCTTTGGCCTCTGGAAATTTGATTCTAAAGCTTGTCTTTGTTTACAAGTAAATTATATCAAATTTATCCCCTTCAGAGTTTGGCAGAAAGGAAGCTATGTATATTGGAGTTTAGAAGCAGATAAAGATTCCATAATGTTAATGAAACTTAAGCAAATTCTTAATTGAATATTCCAGTCCCTCCCCTCGCTTTTCTATGAACTCAGCTAGATTCAATGGGACAAGCTCTGACCCACTAATAGGGCTTGAGGGTTCCTGGTTGGAGAGTCACTGACTATGTCTGTCTTTATTGGGAAGTCCTTTCACTTCCCTGGTCCACTGCTTGTAAAAGAAAGTGCCACACTCGTCTTTCCAGGTCCAAACCTGTGATGCTGTGATTAGCGGTCATCAAGGGCAGGCTTAAATCACAACTTTATCGTATGATCTTATTGTTAGAAGGACCTCAGAATTCTGACCAAATGGATAAATTTTCTCCCTTGACATCCTCACAACAGAAAATTTCTTGCCTCAGGGGAAATCTATTCCATTTTTGGATAACATCATTTGTAAAAACATTATTTTATCTTGAGCCTTGTGATGTCTGTCTATTTCTATGCACACAGACACGTCCAGTTCCTTTTTCATATGACAGCCTTTCAAATTATTAAAAGCAGACTCTGCCTTAACATTCTCCAGGCTAAATATTTTCATTTCTACCAACAACTTTTCATATCACATGGGTTCTAGAGTCCGTCCACTCTCCTGGTTGCCCTTTACAGAGTAGAAAATAGGGTATCATTTATCTTTATTGTTCATGGTTTTATTCTGTTTGTTATGAAATTAACCATATGTTTTGTTTTAATGCTAAATTTAGAAACTGAGCAAAGATGAAAAAGATTTATTGTGATCCAAAATAGAGAGTGGGGTGGGGCTTTTTTGGAAGAGTAGGGGGAGAGGGTTAGAAATAAGGGGTTGGTTCCTTTTAGTTTACTATTGCCACAGCTTTATTTTATGTGTCTTGTTTTACAGTAGAAAACCTTGGGAAAGAAATCTATCATGAGGGAAAAATTTTATTTTCTTAGGTAGAACATGTAGAATATATTTTATACAGAAAACTAGGTTTAGTTTATATATAGTTTGTTTATCTTTTAACTTGGTTAAAAAAGAAAGATTGATCCTGCTTTTAAGTGATAGAGGTTCAATATGCTCTAGAAAATAAAGCGTGCGTGCGTGCGTGCGTGCGTGTGTTCAGATCACCTTTGATGATTAAATAGTGGGATCCCATGATTTTTGTTTTGTGTATTTTTTATATGCTAAGGTGAGGAAATGATCACCCTCAAAGCAGTTATAAATGCCCAGTATGAGAATTGGGGTGGGATTTGCATTCATTTTTTAGTGAAAGGTGAGGATAATTGAAGTACAATGATGTGGTAGTTAGCTTTTACAGAATCAACTTTCTTACTGGACCTTTTTTATTTAGTTCCATCTCCACGTCCGGATAATTCATTCCATGAAAATAATGTACCATCCAGAGTTGCTTCTCTGCCAGCAGAGAGCAGCTCTGGGACGAACCACCCAAAAAGACAAACAACATTTGATCCGTGGTAAGTATTCCATATCACTTTTATCTTAAAATTTAGAGATCTGAAAATTCTAATGTAAAGAGGTGCTGGCAAATGCTTAGTTACCAAATACAGTAGTGAAAAAAGTAAGATTTGATTCTGTATTTGATTTCACTCTGTAATTGAGTTTGTCTTGTAATTCCCAAATCATGGTTCTTTTTTTCTGAACTTAGTTCAGATATTCAGCTCACCTGGAATGAGTTAAGTTCAGTTCTCCTACTTATCTGTTCTATGCTTGCCTTGAGGAAATCTGCTATCCTTGAGGGATATGAATGGACGCCAGGGAATATGGTCTAGTATCTTTACACTACTGAGCTATCCTTCAAGGATATCTGGTTCACTATCTCTGACTTGTAGGTGAATTCAAACAAGGAACTTTTATTAACTATAGGAAGAGAGGGAGACGGGCTGTTCCTTGCTCCCTATTCCCAGTTTCCAACCAATTATATTGGCCCCCCACCCTGAATTCCATAACCATGTATTGTATAATTAGAGTTTTGCTCCCCCAAACTCTTTCCCAGCTTCCCAGCTTTGTTCTCACATTACGTGCTAACATAGGGAGGATTTTAGTTTCGTATAGCTCTACCTTCTCTTCTCCTGGAAATGCAGCTGTGGAGGTGGGATGAGGTGAGAGGCAAGAGCTACACAAAACTCTTATCTTCCCTACATTAATTATGTAATGTAGATACCATATGTAACTGGGATGCTGGGAGAGAGTCCTAATTTCACAATTGTCTTCATCCCCATGATGCTGTCAACCCTGTAGACAATTGTAAAATTTCCTCACTTACTCTGTTCTGTTCTTTGTCCCATACTTATAAAAAGGACTTGCATCTTCATTTAGGAGTCTTTGGCTAGGAAGTTGATGCAACCATTGACCCATTCTTTTGGTAGATCCACAACCTAATGAGTTTATTTTGCTTGGAGAAATTTGCCTCAATCTATACCACAGTGTTCTTTTCTTAATCTTTATCCTTCTTAGACTCCTTTCAGCTGACCACCTTCTCCTTCTAGATTCTTTCTTCTCTCTAGGATTTCATGACATAGTTCTCTCTTGGAACTTGTCCAGTCATTCCTTATCAGTGTCCTTTGCAGGTTCTCTAATTCAGATTATGTCTGGTAGCCTTGTCCTTGGCTCTCTTCTCCCTCCATATTATCTCATTTGGTGATCTCTCATCAGTTCCCATGAGTTCAGTTTTCTCTTTCAAGTATTAATTTCCAGAACTATTGTCATAGCTCCATTCTTAATTCCTGTTTGGCTATTCCAAACTAGATATCTTTTCTTGCCTAACTCAACCTAACGGATCTTAAGCCTCAACTAAGATAATCACAACTGAATTAATTTTCTTCCCATTAAAAATTCTCTGTGATTCCAAACTTCTCATCCTACCATTCTAGTCACCTGAGTTCAACTTTAGTGCTATCCTCAGCTTCTCCCTCTTGCTCATCCCATATATCCAATATATCAGAACAGCCTCCTCGATCAAGCCCTCCTTCAGCTCTTTTCTGGACTATTGCACATCACTCCTTGCTCTAATTCATCTTTCACTCAGCTGCCAAAATGATTTGCTCCAAGCATAAATCTGTGTCGCCTCCCCTACTCAGTAAGCTGTAGTGACTCCCTATTACTCCCAAGAAGAAACATAAAGCTCTCTATTTGGGACTTTGCAACCTGGTCCCTTTGTACCTCTTTTCTCTCCTTATATTTTACTCCCTCCCCACACTCTGAGATCCAACTTCGCTATCCCCCTTGCACTTCCTGTCATGCAATACTCCATCTCCCTTCATTGTGTGTTCTGTCTTTCATTGGCAGGGCATCCTCCCAGTAATGGTCTGCCCTCTGACCTCCCTTAGTCCTCCTGGCTTCTTTCAAGACTCAGATCAAACTACTTCTCTAGGAGGCTTGTCCTGGGCCTTCCAGCTACCAGGAACTTCCCCTTCGAAATCACCTTCCGTCTCCTCTTTATCTGTCTTACCTTACCTGTTTTTTGTCTTCCTGTTTTTGACTTTCTTTCATCCCTGGAATTTAACCCAATAGTTAGCATATAGTAAGTGCTTAATTAGTGCTTATTGACTCACACACACACACACACACACATACAGAGTCATACATAACAACAGATTTTAGATCCCAGACATAAATGAGATGAATTTTTATATGTGTATCATATAATTATGCTGGGAACGTTATCAAAAGAACTGCACAGAAATCTTGCTCTTTTATAGTACCAAATTTACTTTAAGACAGATTTACCCAGAACTTCATATGAAGAAATTTGTGGTCAAGAATAGCGTCTAGCCACTAAGAACAGTGAGAAATCAAGATTCCTTTGGAATTAGGCCAGTTGGCCACAAGGCTTGAATTCATTTTTCAACTTTGTGGAATGCATACATTTTAGAAATATATTTCCAATGTTCGTTTTCAGAAATTTCAGCTGCTTATTATCTTCCTTTGTGTGTGGATTACCTGTCGTTGATGACTTCAGGAGTCTGTTTTAAGTTTTAACACATATGAAAAGTATAGTCCATGCAATAAAAGGTAGAAGAAAGGACCTTTTAGATACTGATAGACTGTTTCAAGAAGCTGACATTAATCGATATATAGCCTTCAAGGGGGCAGCTGGGTAGCTCAGTGGATGGAGAGCCAGGCCTAGAGACAGGAGGTCCTGGGTTCAAATTTGGCCTCAGACACTTCCCAGCTGTGTGACCCTGGGCAAATCACTTGACCCCCATGGCCTAGCCCTCACCACTCTTCTGCTTTGGAACCAATACTCAATATTGATTCCAAGATGGAAGTAAAGGTTAAAAAAAAATTTTTTTTAAGAGATAGCCTTAAAAACAGAGAAAACAATGAAACTGCAAGCTAGACTATGTAAATGCCTGTGGAGGAGTTATTTCTCTAATACTGTATATCAGTGTGCAGTAGAATGAGTGCTAGATAGGGGCCCAGGAGAGTTGGGTTCTAATTCTGTTAGATATGCAACCTAATACAAGGCATTTCAGTCATTTGAGTCTCAGTTTCCTTACCTGTAAAATAACACAGTGGGACCAGGTGACCTGTAACATCTCTTCCATTCTAACATTCTCTGGTTTTCTGTTTGATTATAGTATAATCAGTTATAGTATAAACAGATATTCTTCTGAGAGGAGGTGGGAAGAGCAAAAGGGTTGAAAGAAAATCAAGCTGCATAATCACATAGGAGCGCAGGAATGAAATGAAATAGAAATCAAGTCAGACAAAAGTATTTGTAATATACTTTTGAATATTTCGGTAATCATTTGGATCCCATCCATCATTAGCATGACACTGGTAAGTCAGAGTGGCAGTTCTTTAAGATTTTGGTGGAAGCAATACATTCCTCATTAACACGGGTCACTGCCCCATTTGCCTTAGGGACGGTCTTTAGGAGTTGCTATGGTTAGCCTGTATCACTCTTCATCCAGATCTGCCACTTCTCAAGGCCGGTCCTGGTATATTACAAACAGATAAGCCATGTCCGGGGGCCTGAAGCCCTTTCTAGGGACTGCTCTGGCACAAAGAGGCACTGTGGTAAAAGTGTGGAAAAACCTGGTAAAAATATTTGTGGAAGTAAGAATCCCAGAGGTAGCAGAGTGCTCAGAGTTTTAATAATTGCTTCTGCAAGTGCCATTTTGCTACATAAAAGTATAAAAATGTCCCACTTTCCCTAAGTAAGTGGATTGACTTTTGTATGCTTCCCACCCATATGTTGTTGAGATTCTTCCTTAATAATTTCTTCAAGTCATAAAATGTTTTTTTCATTTTTTTGAACCACATCTTTAATTTGATTACTGTATTTTGTAAGTGGTTGGGAGAAAAACATACATAGTTTGATAACTGCTGTATTAAAAACACAGTTCAGTAAGAACCTTACAGCAGTTTACTGATTTAATTAACTCGTTTCTTGCTCTAACTGTAGAATGTTTCTTGCTAATGTTAAATTTTCCCTTTGATAAGGTTTTTGCAGTTTTAGTAAACGCACATACTAGTACTTCCCTTATCTAGAAATCATTTGTGCAATAGCCTCAACTATTCATATTAAGTTATGAACTCAGAAGCCAACAAAGCCTTTGAGCAGCCCACATAAATGTCACAGAACAAAGTCACTTTACTCAGAAGGTCCCTGAAGTCTTTCTTTAGAATTTGCTCTTATTTTAGTAAAAATAAGTATAAACTTATTCATTAATGTTTACCTGTGCCCTGGTTTGCCCTCATTTTATATACCCTTTTGACAAGCTCCATTATTTGTTTTGAGCTAGGAAACCAGATAAGAAGAAAGAAATTAGGATAGTTATTATTAGACCCACTAACAGAAAAGAGGCAGCAAGAAAATCATTGACAGCTGATAGCTAGCAAAGAAGAAAACAAAGCTTTAAAATCGTACATAGTCTTAGAAATTACAGAAGACTTGGGTCACTTTGTATGGATACAAACAACCCCATATACTTTTAATAGCTCTAGAAAGGCATCACTGCATATTAGCATGCTATATTTATATTCTATACTATGCTGATGTTGTGCACCCCTGGGGTTCGAGAAGGATACCTTTTGCAAGAATGCAAGACTGAAACTTAGCTTAAAAATAAAGAGAGAATTATTCGTAAATTATTAGTTAAATTTTTTGGTGAGCAAGACTGCATGAGTGGAACAACCTGAAGGGTTGCTCCCGGAATGCCTCCATTCTGGGGTTTTTATATTCTTCTACTGTAATGAGGACCTGACTCTGGAGCTGGGGGTGAGGTGGGGTGGGGGGGAAGGTTAGCCTGAGGCCATGGGGGTGGTTCTAGAGATTTGGAGGATGAATGAATGAGGTGTGTCTCTTGGGTAATCTTTGATGTCTGGTGTTTGGGGTTGGGAGTCCCAAGGGCCTAAGAGAGCTGAGGAATTTCCCTGATAGCCTGAGTTTCTGGGTACAATGCCCAAGCCACCACTACCATACTTAGGTTTATAATAATAATCTATACCCAAGGCACCAATAAAAGGTTGAATTGCTTTCTGTAGATTGGATCCTTGAAGATGGAATGGAATTGTGTGTTCTGTTTTCCATAAATTTTCATGAAAAGCAGACCAAATAAGTCTTGGTGGTTAAAGGAGTAAACTTTAGCTTTTCTAGAAAATTCACATAATTGGAACTCATTGCCATATACATAAGACATTACTGTAATTGGCCTGTGTGGTCCCATTTTGTTTCCTCCTAGGAAGAATTGTGAGTGTAGGGGTAGTCAGAATGGCTTATCACCAAAAGCTCAAGTGGATTTTTATCAGCAAGTTAATTTTTGTTATGGCTTATCAATTTCTCCAGAACTTTTTTCTGAATCTGCCACTGAGCAACCTTTATTTGGATTCAGAAGCTCTGTCACTGACCCCCTAACTATATTAATTCTCTACTAGTAAACCTAATGAGACAAAATTATTTTTGCAATTTGATTAAAAATCTTTAATCCTACTTACCAAGAAAGTAGGCTCCTTGAGGATGGAGGCATACTGCCCTTCCTTCAGAAACTCTTATCTTTGGTATCCCCTCCTCCACCCACTGTCTGATAGTTCTTTGTGCACAATGGGACCTTGACGAGTTGAATGAATGAGTGAATGAATGAATGAATGAATGAATGAATGAATGAATGAATGAATGAATGAATTTTCCTCCCTAATAAAGAATTTATTTGCTTATTATACTTTACTTCTTTTATTCTTGGATTTAGGTTAATTATTTGACTTTTTTTCTTCCTCCTTTCCTTCTTATTAAAAGAGTTCATTTGTAATAATGGAAGCATGTATCAAATGCAACATAGGACAGAGAGGATGGACATACTTTTTTCCACTGATGTCATTTTACCATCCCCCCATTGGGAAGATGTTTCTTGATCTTCTTCCTTTCTATCTAGCAGCTGTCTTGGGGGTGGCTTCTGTCTGTGTGCCTACTAGTAAAAATCACTGTGTAATTTGCCATTACTTAATTTCTTTTCAGTGTGCCTATATCAGTTTTGCTGTGGTCAGAAAGTGGATGGCTCTTAAAAAATGTTTTTTTAGCCAACTTCCCACTACTTGTTCTTTGATGGTCTTCTCACAGGCTTCCTGACTTACAGGTTCCCTGTAGGCCTTTTCTCTTTTTCTTGGTTATTATTAGTCGCCACAACCCTTGATGTCTCTTGTCAGATCCTCCTAGGTTCTATCTCTTTGAATTTCATTTTTGAAAGACTTAAGTAGGGAGTAGCTAGTGTTCTGAGGAAGAGATAAGTATAGTAGGAGAGATGAAGGTTTGCAGAGGACCGATGCAGGAGACCCGAAGATGGAAGATTCTGGCATGCTGGAAGGGAGGGTTAAGCTGGAACTCAGGTGCTATTAGCTCTCTGGATGTAACCTGGAGGGAGTGAATGCCACGTCCTGAGTGAGGTCTCTGGTCCTGCTGCTGTCCTTGTTGCCGTGTTTCCGTGAAAGAAGATCCTGTGAACCTGACCCTAACCTAACGCAGCTCCCAGCTATCTGCATTGTCTGTCAGTAAGCAGAGGTCTGGCTGCAGTTGGGCCTGGGCCCTAGCCTTGGGTCCCTGTCTAATCTGTCACAAACAGCACCTCTCTTTCTTAGTGCAGGGTAGCTAGAACAGGGTTTGGGTACTTATGGAGAGGAGAGGGAGAGGAGAGACCAACAGCTCTCCGAAGGCCCTTGGTGGGAAGCTTTCTATCTGAGGTTGCTAGCTAGTGAAAGAGTGGCAGGGATTCCCTTTTCCCCCTCAAACTGTGGAAATAAACTATACTTTCCATTAACTTTATCCAGCTCTGTGACTGAGAAATCTGTGTGCTGGACCCAGATCCGGCTCTGGCCTGGTCAGGGCTACTTGCTGACCTCTGCTGGTCCTTTCAGCCCATAGTGTGGACAGCCTGATACTGGCCCAAAATAATCACATCTGACCTACCTCTCAGTAGATTGAGAACCAAACCTAGAGATGGGAGGTCTTGGATTCAAGTTTGCATTCAGATACTTCTTAGCTATGTGATTGATCCCGGGCAAGTCACAAAAGCTAACTCTTTGAAATTTGGTTAGACTGTTTGGTGGAATGTCTTTTCTTTTTTAAACCCTTACTTTTCATCTTAGAATCAAAACTATATATTGACTCTGAGGCAGAATAGCTGTAAGGGCTAGGCCATGGGGGTTAAGTGACTTGTCCAGGGTCACACAGCTGGGAAGTGTCTGAGGCCAAATTTGAACCTAGGATCTCCCATCTCTGGGCCTGGCTCTCCATCCACTGAGCTACCCAGCTGCCCCCTGGTGTAATCTGTCTTGAAGAATTCATCTGTGATTCTGAGGTATATAAGACAGTGTTTATTTTGGTCATTTAACATGATCACAATAGAAGGAAAATTGATATTCATATTTGCATATTTTTACAAATAAAAGATGAATAGACTCCTTTACACTGTTGTTTCTGCACTGAAGCCTCTCAAATTTTGCTGTGAAATGCAGTCCAGGATAAAGTCTTAGGTCCCATTCCAAGGAGGATTTCATTATTGATATGCACAAGGGCCTTATCCGTTCTTTACTATTCCCTCATGCTTGAAAGTGGCCATTCTCTGAAGTATATTAAGGTTCATCAACTTGAATTGACTATCAAAACGATTTCTTTGCTTAAAACCATTTACTTCAAAAGGTAGAAAATATCATTTTATTTCTTGTATTATGTTGAAATAATATGAAAACGTGAAAAAAAATTTTACCCTCTTCTTAATAAGACTCAAAGTCACCGGGAAAGTTTTCCTAAAGGAAACACATCTCCTTAGGATATTCTTTTCAACTTCACCTCTACTAAGAAAATGTAAAATCCAAAATACACAAAAAACCCCATTGTTGTCATATTTTTATATACTTCTTTTATAAAAAATTTTGCAGTCTCTATCATCCCTGTTTCTCTTCATCTGTTCCTCATTGCCCTTGATTTTGGTGGTCTACTTTTATAAATGATCTTACCATGGTCTTTTTCATTGTTCTTTCCACTTGTGATATTGTTTAGCCAAATATAGGCAGGGGTTTTCTACTTTGTGGATTTGTTGCTTTTTTTTTCAATCTAAAATCACTATTAAGTGTTCTTAAAACCACAAATTTGGATTAATTACAGTTCTTTTGATTTCACCATTGAGGAAAAACTTTAAAAAATGCCCTGGTCTACTTTAGGTATTAAACATAAAAGAATGAATTCTGTCATGAAAGAAAATAACTTTTTTATGTTACCTGTGGTTATAATTTTTGAAGTTTTATGAAACACATTTTTCAAATTTAAAATAGTTGAGAATTTTCTACTTCTAGTCAATGCCTTTAAAAATAATAATAGTTTATATTTATATAAGTATTTGTCCAAGTGCTTTTACACATTTTATCTCATTTGATCTTCACCATGACCTTGTGAAAAATAATTAAACTAAGTGTTATAATCTCTCTTTTTTAGCATTAAATTAGAGGAATTGCTATAAACAATTATCTGTACTCTGGCTTTTTTTTCTATTTTTCATATAATTTTACAATTACACTTTTCAGGGCCATCAAAGGTAAGCTTATATCAGTAGTTCAACTCAAAGCTTCATTTATTTCCTTCTTAGCAATGAAACATATGTTGTATATAGTTTTTCTCCCTGTATCCTCATTTGGTTGTTTTTCTTAATTGGGTTATAAAGGAAACCTAGTTTTAAAATCTTTTCTTTTTTTTCCCCAATAATTTAGTAGAAATACTATTTTTATGCTAAATTGTATGATTCAGTTGTGAGTTTAGAGGGTAGTATACCAAAATGGCTGTAGTTCAACTCTTTAGATGATCAGTCCATCAAGTCGCATAGTATTCAGAATCTTGAATATTAACAGTTCTAACCATGGCATCATTCTTGTAACTTTTATTAAAATAGCAGATTAGTTCATTAACTGACTAGAATAATTGCTACCTTCAGTCTTACCATGTTTGCTTTTTACAAGAATGTTTTTCAATTTTTCCCCTCTGGTTTTATAGCTCTTTTTAGACCTAAAGTCATAAATGTTGATATTAACATTTTTCTTTGTCATATGAAAAATTATTAAAAGTACATTGATACATGATTAAAATGTTTTCCCATTTAGGAAAAGTCCTGAAAATATTAGTCAGGCTGAACAACTCAAGGAGAAGGAGAAGCAAGGCTTTTTTAGATCCATGAAAAAGAAAAAGAAGAAAGCTCAAACAGTAAGCAGATTGTTTACTTTTTGTACTGTGGCGTGTGTTCTGAGTTATTCTACAGTTAGCGTTACAAATGGTCCAAGGTAATTATAATGTATATGTTACCCATCTGTATCCTTGTCTTAAATTCTACTTGGGCTTCATAATTTGCATCAAATTTATTTGTTCCTCATTTGAAATTTCTGTATAGACACATTTTATTTTGTCACTCCAGAAATTCTTGTTCCTATTCTAATCCATGTGTATTCTCTCCTCACTGAAATATCAAATTCATTTACAAAATCTCCAGGAACAAAAAAGACATTATGAACTTTAGTTGGAATCCATTTCCAAGACTTTTTTCTTCCTCTGTAGTTCTTTGAAAAAATAAATTCTCTGAAATTCACAGGTTCTACGTGGAAATAATACTGTTCTTTCTGTCTTCCAGCGTCATTACCTTGTCATTATCCTAGTCCTAGACTCCTCACTCTCGTATTCTGTATAACCAAGCAGTTGTGAGATCTTCCCTTTTCCACTTCCATGATATTTCTCATCCTCTCTCCACTCACATAGCCACCACCATAATTCAAGCCCATATTCCCTCTTGCACAAGCTATGCAGTAGCTTCCAAACGATTTTCCTGGTTTTTTTTCACTCTAATCTATCCTTTGTACAGATGGCAAAGTGATTTTTCATAAGTACAGACAGATCTGATTGTGTTACTCCTTGATGCAATAAACTCAAGGGGCTCCTTATTGCTTTTATGATAAAACAGAAATTCCTTTGATTTGACTTAATAAAGCTCTTCACCACCTGATGTGAACCTATTTTTCTACGTAATTCCCTTACTCTATGATGCAACCAGACCAGCTGCCTTCCTGTCCCATCTCTCTGCCTTCGAGGCATCCCTATCCCTGGCATTGACTTTTGTTTTTCACTTCCTCCTTAGAGTCAAGACAAGCTTTACAAGAGCTTACTACGTGCCTGACGTTGGCCTAAGTATTAGGGTTACAAAGGAAGACAAAAACAGTCCTTGTTTTCAGGGAGCTTACTTGGAGACATGGGGACGACTATAGATAAACAAAATATATACAGAATTAATTGGCAGTAAATCCCCAAAGATAGGTAGGGACACTGCAGGGAGCTGAGAAAAATTTCATCAGAAGGCAAGATTTTAGCTAAAACTTGAAGGAAGCCAGGCGGTGTGCATGAGGAGTTCCAGTCACGGGAAACATCTTCTATAAGAAGCATCTTAGATCCTTGGGTTGCAGAGTATGTGGAGGGAAGTAAGGCATAAGAAGACTGGAAAGGTGGGAAGTGGCCTTGAGCAGTGGCCAAGGACTGCCTTCTACCCGAAGTCTTTTCTGACCCACTAGTTCTTTGTGGCCTCGCTCCCTAACTCCCTTGTATTTATTCTCTTTATATTTATTCTGCAGACATCTCTATTGGTCCATGTTGCTACTCCAGAAGAATGCAAGTTCCTTGAGAATATCATATTTGTATCTCCATCACTGACGCTTGTGTCCAGCACTGGCACTACAGCTGACAGCAGCCACAGCAGTGATGTAATAGCAAGGCTTGTTAGGTCAAGCTGCGGAAGGGTTTGAGCCGCAGAAAAAACGGTGGATAGGATAATCTTATAGGCCCAGAACAGAGAAAAATGTGATTCAGAAGGTGACAGTGGTTGGGGGCAGAGCCTCTAAGAGTCCAAATCCAGCTTTCTAGAGAAAGGGAAGTTCCTGGATAGCACCTGAACCCTAGAGAGGACAAACACAAGTTTATGGCCTTGGAGTTAGAGAAGTAAGGAACTGTGCCACAGTGTAGGGGCGTAAATCTGGCCCTTATGTGTGACTGCAGCTGAAATGATTAATTTGACTCTTTGCTTGGGATTTGGAGGTGGGGAAGAGGGATCTGATCTCTGTGTATTCATAGAGAAATCTGATATTTCTAGGAAAAAGACCTGGGTGGGCACAAGCCAAATGTATGTTTTCTGAATTGTTATCTCTCTGACCATTCCTTCTCCAAATCCTTTGTCATATACGCCTTATCTCATCCCATAATTATGGGATTTCCCAAGGCTCTGGTCTGTTCCCTGTTCTGTTTTCTGCCTTAGTGACTTATCATTTCCAATGGGTTCAATTATCATATCTATGCAGATGACTTCCAGATCTATGCAGTTAGCCCTAATCTCCCTGCAGAATGAGTCACATGTCTCCAGCTGCCTCTTAGACATCTCAAAATGAATTTCTCTTGCCATCCCAAATTCAACATTACTCCAGCAGAGTTTATTATTCCCTTCAAGCAGACTCATCCTCTGAACTTCCTCCCTGTTTCTGTTGAAATCATCATCCTCTTTCCTGTAGCCCAGGTTCACAAATTCATTTATCTATCTTCAATTCCTAACTCCCTTTTGAATGAGTCAAATTGACAACTTGACCCTTTATACCTTTCTAGTCTCCTTAGATTTCACTTCTCTCTATGCTCTGTCTCCAGATCTACATGCTGTTCCTTATACATTTTGTGACTCACTGCTTTATCACTAGCTGGCTATCTCCCATTCCTGGGATGTTTCCCTACCCCCTTTCCATGGACTTCTTTAAGACTCAGCTGAAATTCACCTTCTTCAGGAGACCTTTCCCATTCTTCTCTCCCTCCTCCTCACACTAGTCCCTTCTCTCTGAAATTACCTAAACTTTCCATTGACATTGTATTTTTCTTGTTGGAATGTTTTCTCCCCACCCTAGAATGTAAACTCCTTTAAGGCAAAGACCATTTATTCACTTTTATTTGTATTCCCAGCCTAGTGCCAGGCATACAGTGAACTCTTAATAAATGTTTGTTGACTTACCTTATACATAACCTAAATCAGAAACTTTTTTCTTCTTCTTACTAGTATTCTACAGATCTTATTGGGGACATTTTTAGATTGTTTCAGAATTAGAGAGCTTTTTTAACCTAATTTCTCTTTCTGGAAGTCACTTAGAAAAGATTCACTGATGCAATTATTGAAAAAAAACAAAAACAAATGATCTTGATTTGCCTGATGAGAGAGTAGAGTTAGTGTAGAGAAGAGTTAAGAGGGTCTACATCTTGTAAAATAACCAGATAATTCAAATGGATCTATAATCTCTTCAGTTTGGATGTTCCTTACAATGATTTAAATCAAAACCCACCCATGCCTACTTATCCTGTGTCTCTTGACAATGTATTCCTTGTTTTCTCCTATTACCACAGGGGCACCAGTCAGTCAGTTAATCAGTAAACATTTAGGCTGGAGAAGGAAAAAGCAAACCACCCTAGTATCTTTGCCAAGAAAAGCCCAAATAGGGTTACCAAGAGTCAAACACGACTGAAACAACTGAACAACAAAAATATGTCAGGCACTGGGCTAAGCTATCGGGATACAAAAAAAGGTAAAAGATAGTACCTGTCTTCAAGGAGTTTACAATATTACGGAAGAGCCAACACATCAGTAAATATAATATAAAGTAAGGTATATAGAATATAAATAGAAAATAATTGCAAAAGGGAAGTCTTCCTGTAGAAGATGAGATTTTAGTTAGGACTTTAAGTAAGCCAGAGAGTTCAGTGGTTGGAGTGAAGGAGGGAAGGTTTTCTAGTCATGAGGGACAGGCAGAGAAAATGAATGGAGTAGAGGTCTGAGCCAAAATGACAGTTATCCAGATGAACTCTTCCTACATTCTCTTCCTAACAACTTTAAAGTAACACTTCAGGTCAGATTTTGGAGAGGCAAGCCAACAGAAATTTGGGGTAAGATATTTTTACAGCCCAAGAAAAGTTAAGAGAGAGTAGCAAGAGAAGTCTGGTAACCCTGGGATGGTGGTAGGTTGGAGGTCTTTCCAAGAGCCCACGTACACTCTGCTTGCAACACCAACTACATCAGTAGCTTCAGGTCCTCTCATTCTAGAAACCATAAAGGGGTTGGACAGCTGTTCAGGAAGAGATATAGGGGACCCTTTGCTGGAAGTAGGTATGGCTGGTACTGATTGGTAATTCTGTTCCCTATAAGCAGTTTGGGGTTGCAGTTCCAGAGCAGAGTGCTGGTGGTCATTCACAAGGGAGCATGGGCTGTGATCACTTTATGAAAGCAGAGAGTAATGCTAGTGTGTGAAGCTACAAGGCACCAGGGATCCTTCCTTGGTAAAGGCCAGAGCACAGACCAAGAGAGCAGTGACCATATCTCTCCCAAGATCATACCACCTAGAAGCACCAAAAACTTGTTGACTCTTAGAACAATCTCTGAAAATAACAACACAGAAAAGCCTGAAACTACAGCCCAACTTTAACAGAAAGTTCCAAGTCAAGGAATAGGCTTGAAAAATGTGAAACAGCAGTGACAGAAAAGGAATTTGATCATAAAAAGCTGCTGTGGTGGCAGGGAAGAACAAGATATCAATTCAGAAGAAGACAACAATGTGAAAATAATTACCCCCTAAAAAAAACCTCAAAGAAAATTGCTAATTAAAATCGGACCCAGCTAGAATTCTCTGGAAGAGTTAAAGAAAGAAATAGGAATGGTAGAGGGAAAATTGGGAAAATAAATGAGAATAATGCAAGAAAATTATGAAAAGAGAATTATCAGCTTGGTAAAAGAGGCACAAAAAGTATTGAAGGAAGTAACACCATAAAAAAACAGAATTGGCTAATGATAAAAAAGAGGTACACAACTTACTGAAGAAAATAATTATTTAAAATTAGAATCAGCCAAAATGAAGTTAATGACTCCATGAAATGTTAAGCAAAAATAAAAATAAGAGAATGAAAAAAGTAGAAAATATGAAATATCTTAATGGAAAAACAATTGACCTGGAAAATAGATCAAGGAAGAGATTATTTAAGAATTATTGGATTCCCTTAGATCCAGAGAATAAAATAAAAATTGAAAGAACCTATTTATCACCTCCTAAAATAAAAAGATCCTAAATGAAAACTCCCAGGAATATTATAATCAAATTCCAGAACTTCTTTGACCTCAGAGAGTCAGGAAGAAACAATTCAAATATTGTGGAAGCACAGTCAAGGTCACATGAGATTCAGTGGTGGAAGTCACATTAAAGGTTTGGAATCTGACTTTCTGGAGGGCATAGGAGCTAGGATTACAATTTTAAAAATCACCTACCCAACAAAACAGGGTAATCCTTCAGGGGGAAAAATTGATATTTGATGAAATAAAGGCCTCTCAAGCATTGCTGATGGAAGGACCAGAACTGAATAGAAATTTTGACATTCAAATAAAAGACTCAAGAGAAGCATAAAAAGGTAAACCTAAAAGAATAATCATAAATGATATAATAAAGTTAAACTGTAAACATTCCTATATGGGAAGATAATATATGGCACTCCTAAGAACTTTATCATTTTTAGAGAAGTTAAAAAGAGTTTATGTAAACAGAGGGTATGGGTATGAATCAATTGTTTTGGAATGACCTACAAAAAATAATTAAGGGGTAAGAAAGAGAGATGCATTGGGAGAAAGTGGAAGGGAGAGGTAGAATGGGGACAATTTTTTCACATAAAAGAGACATTCAAGGTAAAACTTTTTTAAACACATTAACCAAAATTTTATACATATGGTATTTCACACCCAAAGTCTATACATAAGTTTATGTGAAAAAAGTTGTTTTATTTTCTAATTTTCTCTTTGATTCCAATTTGCTTATTATAGTTATAGTATTTCATTTTGTTTGCAGCACTTTTTATATCTTTATCTCTCAAGGTAGAATTTTTAGGATGGAGAAGGAAATGAGAGCGGGAATAGGTGGTGCATGAATTTCATTTATTGGAATTGGTTCAAAGAAGGAAGAATAGACATATACACATAGTGTTGTATGTAGAAATGTAATTTACACAGTAGAGAAGTAAGAGGGAAAAGGATTAAGAAGAAGCAGTGGGGGTGTTAAACGGGGGGAAAGGTTAAGAGAGTCAGCAGTTAGAAGCAAAATAGACTTTTGAGGAGCGAGAATAGAGAAAGGAAGAAAGAGATAATGGGATGGAGGGAAAGATACACTAAACATGATTGTGAATGGGATGAACTCACTCATAAAATGGAAGTAGATAGAAGAATGGATTAAAAAGCATAATCCAACAATATGCTGTTTAGAAGAGACACTTAAAAAGAACAAAACCTTACCTTCCTTCTTGGAACCAATACTGTGTTTTGGTTCCAAGGCAGAAGAATGGTAAGGACTTGGCAATGGGGGTCAAGTGACTTGCCCAGGGTCACACAGCTGGGAAGTGGCTGAGGTCAGATTTGAACCTAGGACCTCCCATCTCTAGGCCTAGCTCTCAATCCACTGAGCCACCCAGCTGCCCCCAAGACACCCTTTTAAAAAAAAAAGTTTTTTATTTATAATATTTGTCCATGGTTACATGATTCATGATTCCCTCCCCGTCCTTGCTTCTTCCATCCCTCATTGCTACTTCCCTCCCCCCTCCCAGACTTGACAAGCAGTTCTACAGGCTTATACCTGTATCATTGTTCAAAACCCATTTCCATGTTATTCATATTTGCAGTAAAGGGATCTTTTAACATCAAAATATCATTCATATCCCTATCAAATTAAGTGATTAATCATATGTTTTTCTTCTGCATTTCTGCTTTCTCTGGATATGGATATCATTCTTTCTCATAAGTTCCTCTGGATTGTCCTGGATCATTGCATTGCTGCTAGTAGAAAAGTCTACTACATTCGATTGTACCACAGTGTATCAGTCTCTGTGTACAATGTTTTCCTGGTTCTGCTCCTCTCGCTCTGCATCTCTTTCTAGAGGTCGTTCCAGTCCCCAGGGAATTCCTCCACTTTATTATTCCTTTTAGCATAATAGTATTCCATCACCAACAGATACCACAATTTGTTCAGCCATTCCCCAATTGAAGGACACCCCCTCATTTTCCAATTTTTTGCCATCACAAAAAGCACAGCTATAAATATAGCATTTTTCCTTATTATCTCTTTGGGGTACAAACCTAGCAGTGGTATGGATGGATAGGAGGGCAGGCAATCTTTTAAAACCTTTTGAGCAGAATTCTAAGTTGCTCTCCAGAATGGTTGGACCAATTCATAACTCCATCAGCAGGTCCCAATTTTGCCACATTCCCTCCAATACTTATCACTTTCCTTTGCTGCCATACTGGCCAGTCTGCTAGGTGTAAGGTGGTACCTCAGCATTGTTTTTTGCATTTCTCTAATCAGGAGGGATTTAGAACGTTTTTTCATGTGCTTATTGATAGTTTTGATTTCTTCATGTGAAAACTACCTATTTATGGCCTTTGACCATTTGTAAATTGGGGAATGGCTTGATTTTTTGTAAATTTGACTTAGTTCTTTATATATTTGGGAAATTAAGCCTTTGTCAGAGAGTTTTGTTATAAAAAATGTTCCCAGTTTGTTGCTTTCCTTCTAATTTTGGTTACATTGGTTTTGTTTTTACAAAACCTTTTTAATTTAATATAATCAAAATCATTCATTTTACATTTTGTTATATACTCTCTCTCTTACTTGGTCTGAAAGTCCTCTCTTTTCCACAGATCTGATAGGTATATTATTTTTTATTTAGAAAATAGAAAGATACAGCTAAAGAGCTGGAGCAAAAAAAAGGTAACAATCATCATCTCAGACAAAGTAAAAGTAAAAATAGATCTAATTAGAAGAGATAGTCAGGGAAACTACATTTTGCTAAGAGGTACCATAGACAGTGAAGTAATATAAGAAATTTTACGGTGAGTTTCTCTAATAAAAGCTTAATTTAAATATTTGCTAAGTATAGAACTAAGTCAAATGTATAAAAATAAGAGCCATTCCCCAATCAATAAATGACTAAAGGATATAAACAGACAGTTTTCAGAAGAAATCAAAGCTATCAATAATCACATGAAAAAATGCTCCAGAATCATTGTTGATCAGAGAAATATAAATGAAAAAACCCTAAGATACACTTTACACTTATCAGAAATGACAAATGCTGGAGGGAAAGAGGGAAAAATAGATACCCTAATGACCCACTGGTGAAATTATGAACTGGCCCAACCATTCTGAAAAACATTTTGGAACTATGTCCCAAAGGCTATAAAATGTGTGTATATTTTGATTCAGCAATATTGCTCTTAAATTTGTATCCCAAGGAGATCTTAAAGAAAAAGAACGTTTGTATAAAAATATTTATAGCAGCTTTTTTTTGTGGTGGCAAAGAACTGGAAATCAAGGGGATGTTCATCAACTGAAGAATGGCTAATAAGATGTGACATTTGATTCTAATGGAGGACTATTGTGCTATAAGAGTTGGTTTCAGAAAAACATGGGAAGACTTATAAGAAGTAATGCCAAATAAAGTGAGAGCAACCAGAATATCATTGTCCACAGTAACAACAATGTTGTAATGATGATCAACCATAAAAGACTTGGTTACTCTGATCAAGATAATGATCCAAAACAATTGCAAAAGACATTTTTCATGGTGAAAAAAATGCTATCCATCTCCAGAGACAAAAGTGATGAGCCCTGAGTGCAAAGTGAAGTGTGATTTTCTCACTTTATTTTCCTCACTTTTTTTTAATGTGACTAATGTGGAAATATGTTTTACATGATTTCATGTTTATAATTAACATTCTGTTGCTTGCCTTCTCAGTAAAGGTGGACATGAGAAGGAAGGAGAGAATTTGGAACTCAAATTTTAAAAAGAACATAAAAACAAATAATTTTAAAGCAATTTTAAAAAGTGAGTGGAGCCAAGAGATGAAGTGTCCTTTTGTGGAATAGACAAGAGTCCAGTGTCACTGGATCAAAGAGTATTATTTGGAGAGTAGAGTGTAAAAAAACTGTGAAGGTAGGCAGAGCTAGCTTATGAATGGCTCTGAATGTCAAACAGCATTTTGTATTTGCTTCTGGAAGGATTGGAAATCACTGGAGTTTATTGAGCTGGGGAAAGAGTATGTTTGGTCTTGTCTTTAAGAAAATCACTGGTAGCTAAATGGAAGATAGACTGCAATGGGAAGAATGCAGAAGCACTAGCAACCATTACAGTGTGTAGGAGTGAGGTAATAGACCTGCACCAGAGTGGTGGCAGTGTGAGAGGAGAGAAGGGGGCCTATATGGAACATAATGGAAGATGAAAAGGAGAAATCCAAGATGGTTCCTAGTTTGTGAGCCCAAAGGAAGATGGTGTTGCCCTCTACAGTATTAGGGAGTTGAGGTGAGCCAAGGGGGAAAGGTAAGTGAGTTCCATTTTGAGCATATTGAGTTTAAGAGGTCTAATAGACATCCAGTTTGATGTCTTAAAAGCAGTTGGAGACTGTGATACTGAAGATCAGCAGAGGATGGGACAAGATAGATAATTTGAGAATCATCAAAAATTAATTAAATCTGTGGGAACTGATGATATCACCAAGTGAAGTAGTATAGAAGAAGAGAAGATAGCCCAGGACGAAACTCTGAGACACATTTAAAGGGTCTGATTTTGATGAGGATCCAATACAGGAGACTGAGAAGAGAGCAATTTTAGTGGGATAATAAAGTTGGAAAACATTGTAAGAGTGAGAGGAGAAATGGTGGAGGCACCTGTTGTAGATAGCTTTTTTAAGGGGTTTAGTTACAGAGGGTGGAAGAAATATTGGACGATAATGAAAATATAAGGATTAAGTGAGGATTTTTTTTTAGGATGGGAGAGACAGGCATGTTTGTAAGTAGTAGAAATGAGCCAAAGAGATTGAAAAAGAAGTGAGAGTGGGGATAACAAATAATCTGTTGGAGGAAATGAGATGGAATAGAATTGCTTAAAAAAAAAAAGTGGTTAGCCTTCGTAAGGAAAAGAGTAAGGCCACTTTGTCTTGTGAGATAGAATTGAAGGAGAAAGTGGCAGAAAACATCCTTTTGGTCAGTCAAGTATTTTTTGACTCTCAGCTGTTTTGTTCTTGTTTTGACAATTTATTTACATTAGTTAAATTTTTACAAAAAAATTATTAGAATCAATCCTTATAAATTGTCTTGTTGACTCCCCATTTTTCATCATTCATTATTTGTTTAAATAGATTAGAGTTGAGTTGTTTCGAGTTCTACTGCATCTCTTTTTCTCATTAACTAATTCTGATATTTCTCCTGATAAGTTAGTGGTCTGTACATGATGATTCAGGGATGATTTCCACTTCAATGATCAATCTTTTCCTGTCTGTTAAAAATTTTTTTTTTGTTATGTGCTTGCTATGTGTAGCCCCTTCCTATTCTTTTCCTGAAAATAGTTTTTTTGGTTTAAAGGCAGGAGAAGACTCTGTAGGCCTCAAGTTGTTGCTTTTCCCAATCTTTCTGTAACCATGCTTGCTGAAGTATTTCTTACCACATTCACTTATTATTGACCTGGTACTGAATTTTTTCATCTCTTAATCCCCTACACAAATAATGACCAAGTTCTAGTCATTTCTGTGGTGGTCTAGTTGCCTTTGAGCATATAGTAAATCAATTCTTTAATTTGTCCTTCCAAAGATTCACTAGAGTGCTTCCTTCCATGTTTACAATATTAATGCATCTGATATTCTTCCAAATTCGTATCATGACATTGAGGTTACCCTGGGTTTTTGTAGACTGTGCCAAGGGAAGCACCAACTCTAATAGGTTTAGCAATGGATTGTATTTCTCTTACAAAGAGCAGCTCAGACGTGTTTAGACGCTCATTGCCTGATGACTCTCTACCATGTATTTTGGGTTTGTTTTCTTTTTTGAGAGGGAGTATTGAGGGAGTCAATGACTATACACAAAGCATTGCCACCTGGATCAGTGAAGAGAATAGCCAAACTGATGAAGTCATAGATTTGTATTCAAAGTATCAAAATAGGAGAGCTTCGGTATGCAGTATGAGTAACTTTCAGAATATGGAATCACTTAAGATCCTTTGTATATCACCTATATTAAACTTTGTTTCTGAAAGTGTTACTCTCCAGTATTTCATATCTAAAGCACTCATGTTAGTTAGAGTCATAATTTAGTTTATAATGTTGTAGTCTCATCACAAGATATTTGGCAGAAAGAATTGATTTATGCGTGTATATCCTGTGTACACAGTACACAGATTCATGAAATAATTTTTTAATATCTTCATAGCACTTCTATAATAACTGCTTGATTTTTATATATGTGTATATTCAGAAGCCTTTGAATGTTAAGCAATTTGCTGCTTCACAGAAGTGAACTCCATGTCCTTAGAAGAATTTCATTTAAACAAGACAAACCCAAAGTAAACAATGATTCAAATTAACTTACAAAGAGACAATTAGAGGGAGGGAGGGAAGGAGAGAGAGAGAGAGACAGAGACAGAGACAGAGACAGAGACAGAGAGAGGGGGAGAGAGAGAGAGAGGTTCCTTTTATTCTATTAATTCTCATTTCAAATTTTGTATTATAGAGAGATTGGGAGTATTGAAGGGATAATTGAAAGTTCGATAGATCAAGAAGTTGGAAATATATGGTGTGCCATGTTTCAATTTTGACTGTTGGAGTCTGTATTTTTTTTACCAACATTAAACTGAAGATGTCCAGCACAATTATGGCCACACGCAAGCATTTAAGTTTCTAGTGAGTAGAATATAGTTTGCCAGACAGTGAAATACGAAGATCATAGATAATTGCTTTAGAGCCAGAAGGCATGTTGGCTCTCATCTAATCCAGTCCCCTCATTTTATAATGAGTCGTCCAACGTTGTACAGGCCACAAGTAACAGATACTGTGACATCAAATTCAACACTATTTTCATTGTAGTAAACATAGGCCTTGTCTCTAAGATATTACCATTTAGTTGAAGAGATGACATATACATACATATATGTATACATACATACATATAATTTAGGAGATGGTCGATTTTATTGGGTCATTTTAGTATTCAGGATCTTGTTCAAATGGCAAACTCTGAATAGCGGTTGCCCAATTAATTTTTTTCCAGGAGTGATTTGGCATGTTCTTTAAATCTTGTAAGAACAATATATTTGTCTTTGTTGATTGCATTTGAATTTTAAAATTTTAATCATACAATATGACAGTAAAAAGCTTAAGAAACCACATGAGTTAGGAGACTAGAACAGTGTTTGGAGGGGTAAGACCTTGGTCTAGATCCCATGTAAAATATTTCCTAGATGCCTCATGATAGACAAGCCACTTACCTTCCTCATTGGATTGTTGAAAGATGCTCAAAAAAATCTTATAATTGCTATATAAATGTGAGCTATTATCATTAATAATAATCTTCTATTCAATATTGTGTGTTTTAAATTTTTATGTGGCCTGGATCTGTTTTCATTGGTTAGGAAACGACTTGTTTTGAAATTCTTTCCACTAATGAAGAGAAGTATCAACTTATAATTTTTGGATTTTCTCAGTGAACTGAAAACATAAGTGACTTTGCCTATGTTCATACAGATAGTACGTCTCAGAGGCATGACTTGAAATCAGATCTTTCTGGCTCTATCTGCTACATCAGACTGCCTCTCTTTTCCAAATTTATTTTTTAAAATATTCAATGTTGCAATTCTGGTTTACAAACCAAGTTTTAAAAGGATTTTAATGTTGAAACAAAATTACCAAAGGGACTTCAATTAGCTGTCAAATTATAGTCAATCAAGCCATTGTCAGTCAGTATTTATTAAGTGCTTACTGTGTACAAGGCATCACATTGAGTACCGGGGTTACAAAGAAAAGTAAGATAGCCCCTGCTCCCAAGAAGCTCACAAGCTAATATGGCCTAAGTTAGATATTTATATTGACTGTGCCTGGAAGCATAAACTGCCAGAAATTCAGAATGATATACATTTTCTCACTTGGGGTATTGCCCAAATTCAATCAGATTAAGATGTGGAGACACAACATAGACTGGTTATAGAATGCTTTAGACCTGTTTGTTTGTTTGTTTGCTTTAGTGTCCTGATTTTGCATATTCAGCAACACAAGGGACATAGGTCATTTTTGTCTGTGTCTGTATTTTATATTACATAGATCTAAATATTAAAATCTCTGTGATAGTCTTAACATCATTTTCAAGCTCAAAAACGACTCCAGTGTCCCTTCACACATTTTTCTAAGTGTGATGATTGAAATACTCCAAAGAAGATGCACTGGGGCAAACAAAGCAATCCGGCAGCACTCACAGTAAATCAATCTGGAAAAAAATTACTTTTAGGCATGTGGCCTCAGTTGTATAGCTAGAAAATGTTCAGTAAACCCTCCCAGCATATGCTGATTTAATTAGCTTTGTCATTCTAGACCAGTGGTTTGATATCTTGACTAGTTAGAGTATTCAGCTTTAAATATTGTTCTTAAAATTAAAGACATGGGGAAATGCAGTCTTCTGAATCAGGCCAGGTATGTTTCCTGGTAATATTGGTAAATATTTTGAGGCACTCAAAGGGAAATGACATTCATTATTAGTTAATCCTCTGTAGAAATGGTATGTATTTTCTAGGTGATATTTTTCTGTTAGTGGTAATTTTTTTTCCAGCTATGCCAATGGTAAATTGTTTTTAAGTGTTATATTCCTATCTTTTAAGTACCACCAAAAAGGGTCATTTATCTTTAACTATTTAAATGTATTTCTTTTGTAATCATATTTTTTGCTATTCAATATAAGGTTTATAAAACTAATGGACATTTATTCTGGATGCTCCTATTAATAGTTTTATGTTGCCATATCTTCTTTATATAATTAGAAAAGGTTCCTCAATACCCTAAATTCCATCATAGACATTCTTGTTTGCAATAGAAGTAAAACTGATCTTGTCTTGAAAGCATAATGTGAGAATTATATTATTTAATTGTTAGTGTTAAAATATATATTTCACAAATGCTTTCAAAGACAATTCGCTTTGCATAAAGCACTATTTTTGCAATTAGTTTATTTGTATCTTATGTTGCAGACAGACTCCACCAACGGGGAGAATCCAAGCATCAAGAAATCCCTCTTTCCTCTTTTTAATTCAAAGAATCCTTTAAAGCATAGTTCTTCTTTGAAAAAGCTTCCTGTAGTCACTCTACCTATGGTATCCATTTTTAAGTACTGTAGCACTGAAACCTGCTCCAGTAAACTTGTTTTACTGATGACAACAGCATGTCTTTTGTTTTCATGGGGTCATAGTCTCTTTATGCTAGTTAAGTATTTTGAGCCAGTTCCATAAATTCACTGGATCCAAATTGTTGACCACTCTTGCATATTTGAGAAAGTGTATGTAATAAAGAGAATGAGGCTCAACTCTAAAGACTATCAAGAAGCTATGTGAAAGTTGATAGGCAATGCTGGAAGGCAGCATTCATAAGATCACTAATCTCCTATTAAAGGTCAGACTAATAATTAAAATTAATCAGTAACTATTTGGGGGGGTCATGGATGTGGTCTGGTAATATTTGTTTGACAGTTTATTTTCCTAAAATGAAGTAGAATGAATAAAATGGAGTCAAATTTGGGGCTTTGTGAAAAACAAGCTTCTGGTAATTCTCTGTTCTTTTTCTGGCTTGCTCCAGTTTTTGCTATTGCCCTACTTTTAGTGCCAGGATATTTACTCTGAATTTGACATTAGTCATTCTCCATTCGTTGACTTGTTGAGAAAAACAAATCTTAGCTTTTTTGAATTAGTCAAAAAATCTCCCTACTTTTTCAATTGTCCTCATGGTACCCCATGGAAGAATACTTTGACCAGGATTCACTGGGGTATGATTTCCGTCCATTCGGCAGTAATAACAGCTGAAACCACACTCCTGCCTTCATCAAATTCAGTGTTTTACTTTATCTCCTACCAGGCCAATGTTTTGGTTTTATTGAACTGGTTCATAACCTAACTGCAATATGGAATGCTATTGAATGAGGATAAGACATTGTAATTTTTGGTGTAGATTGATTTAACTGCTCTCTCTTACAGCGACTAAACTAACAGCATGGGAATGCTTTCAGGGTTGAGGTTTTAACAAAGCTGCATGACATCTGCTAGTGTTTCCTTATGGAGGGGTACCTCGGTTGAGAGGGCAGTAAGCACACTCATTTACACACACACACACTCACACACACACACACTCACTCACTCGCTCATATATATATATATATATATATATATTTATATATTTATATATATTTATATCTCTAGACACATTGCAATAATAGCTTGGGTTTTAGTTTTGAATTGTTGGGGGTTAGTTTTTTAGGGGAGGGGAGCTTCCTTAGGAACAATCAATCATATAATTGGGTACAGTCAAGTGAGTTAGTAAAATCTTCTGTTTCTTCCTAGGTGCCCAATTCGGATAGTCAGGATCTTCTGGCATTACAGAAAGCCATTCACTCGACTAATCACCAAAGCAGCCGGCCAAAGGAGTGGCGACCTGAGAAGATCTCAGATCTTCAAGTTCATGTAAATGAATTATGCCTGACTATCTTGACATGATATGTCTGGGAATGTTTGGGGGGTCTTATGTTGGGAAGGGAAATATGCTAGAGGTGTCTGTGTGTGTTAAGATGCCGGAGTCAAGCAGGATGTCCTAATGCAGGAGCAATGATGGCTTTGAGCAGGCACTTTTCAAGTAAGTTAAATCCAGATTATCAGCTACTGTATGAAGAAATGCTCCAATTTATAATTAGAATAATATAAATTAAGGATCCACCCCGTACATATCAGTAGGAAAGCAAACCAAAAAAAAAATGCTCTATTAATGAACCTGTAAATTGGTCTAGCCATTTTGAAAAACAGTTTTATTGTCCCAAAAGTCACTAAATTCTTCATATACTTTGATTTAGTTATACCACTAGACCATTATCTCTAAGTAGATCAAAGAAACCCTAAAAGGACCCATATGTGTAAAAATGTTTATGGAAACTCTTTGATACAATAGAGAACTGAAAACTAAGATGGTGCCCCTCAAATGGGGAATCATTGAGCAAAATATGCTAAATTAATATAATTTAATATTACTGCATGGAAAGAAATGAGTAAAGAGAGTTTTAGAAAAACCTGGGAATACTTGTGTGAAGTGATGCAAAGTGAAATGAGCAGAAGTAGGAGAATAATTTATTCAGTGACATCTTAAGGAAAAAAAAAACAACCTTTGAAAGACTTAAGAACTCAGAGCAATGCAAAAACCAACAGAGAATACTTGATAAAACATCCTATTCACCCCTTGACAAAGATAAGATAGACCCAAGCTGCAGAATGACATTAAAATGAGTACAGTTACAGTAAAATGAGCATATCCAATGTGGGAATTTATTTTGTTTGACTTCTTATATTTGTTTTAAGAGTTTTTTTTTTTAATTTTTCAGGGGTGGAAGGGAGTAGTGATAGAAGAGGGGTTGGGGATAGCATAGCTAAAAAAATAAAAGAAATCTAAAGAAAAGAGGACCATTTAATCATTTTCTTTAAAATGCATAGAAGGGATCTGAAGGAAGGCCAGAAAAAATCAGATGAGTAGGACAGCTTTGAAATTTATCTGTTAATTTTATTATATATTTTAATATCTAATTGAGTGTTATTTCCACTTTGTGCCAATTCCAGTGAGAATGTCAAATATTGCCTGCCAACCCTCATCTTTCCTTCTAAGGTGTATTGATTCTTACATGAGAGATAATTTACTCCCAACTTTCTTTCCTTTTCTCTTTTCCCAGTATATTCCTCTTTCTTATCCCTTGATTTTTAAAAATATTATCCCTCATATTCAGCTTCGTTTCTGCTCTCTGGCTGTATGTGCTCCTATTCACTGCCCTAATGGTGATAACATTCATAAGTATCTTCAGTACCTAACTATCCTAAATACTTTAGGTATCTCAGGTATTTTCAAGAGTTATATTTTATCTTAAATATCTGAGTTATCACCTTACTAATAATATAATCAGTCTGGCCCCATTATTTACTTTGATTACCTTAAATATGTTAAATAATTTAGTATCTTTGGTACCATAGAAATCTTATGTATCTTAGTTTTCATTTTTTCATGAAAGGATTTAATTAGTTTAATCTCACTGATTCCCTTGAGGTTTTTTCTGTTTAGATTTTTATGCTTCTCTTGAAAATCAAATTTGATCATCAAATTTTCTTTTTGGCTCTGGTCTTTTTGTCAGGAATGCCTGGAAGTCCTCATTTCATTAAATGTTCTTTCCTTCCCCTGGAGCATTATGCTTAATTCTACTGGGTATATGATTTTGGTTGTAGGCCTAGATCTTTTGCACTATGGTATATCAGATTCCATGCTTTGCAGTACTTTAATGTAGAAGCTTTAATGTGTAATCCTGGCTGTGGTTCCACAATATTTGAATTGTTTTTTGTTTTGTTTTGTTTTCTGTCTATTTGTAGTATTTCTCCCTGCCTTGGGAATTCTGGAATTTTAAAATTTGGAATTTCTTTCAGGAGATGATTGGTGGATTTTTTCAATTTATTTTTTCCCCTTTTGTTAAAAAAAATCAGTTTTCCCTGATAATTTTTTGTAATATAGTATCCAGTTTCTTTTTTTCATCCTGACTTTCAGGCAATCTGGTGGTTCTCAGATTGTCTCTCTCTTGGATCTATTTTCCAGGTCAGTTGTGTTTCTGATGAGAGATTTCAGATTTTCTTCTATTTTTCCTATTGGATTTGTTTTATTCTTTCCTGCTGTCATATGAAGTCATTAGCTTCCATTTATCCAATTCTACTTTTTAAGAAACCTTTTTCTTCTTTGAGGCTTTTTGTACTTCCTTTCTTAGGCAGTTATTTTCCTATTTAAGCATTCCTTTTCTAGGAAACTATTTTCTTCAGTAAGTTTTTGTTCTATACTGTTGTTATTTTCTTCCAAGTCTTTTATTATTTTTTTTATTCCTTTTTGGAGCTCTTCCAGGTGTTCATTTTGGATTTGACAAACTTTCAAATTTTCCTCTGAAGTTTCACACATTTTTTATTTTTTGTATTGCTGTCCTCTTCTGAACTCATATTTTGGTTGTATCTCTTTGAAATATTTTTCTAGCATTAAATGGCTTTTCCTCTGTCTTTTGCTTATTTGAGGGTTATTTTCTCCCTTAATTTTGTCTGTATGCTGAAGCTCAGTTGTAGGAAGTGCTGTCTCATGCTTGTCCTGTGCTTGGGGGTCAGCTCAGCTGCCTCAGTCCTGGATTCAACATTCAGCAGAGGAGGTCTAGTTGGTCTACTATGTGGAGGTTCATCTATTCAGTTCAGCTGGGTCAAGTTTGGTTTTGCCCAATCCAAGTAAGGCTGGACCTTATTGGACTGAGTTCCTCTCCCTTCACTGGGTATCATCCAGCCTCTGATCTGGCTGGACTTTGCAGGGCTGCTATTCGTTCTGTATTGCTTTGGTTTCTGTTCTTACCCTTCTGACAATGGAATAAGCTTGTGCTGTATTATATCCAAGTTCCATTGAGGCTTGTTCAGTGCTCTCTGCTTGTACCCCATTGTCTCTCTGCATTGTTGCATGCTGGAGCACTGCTTCACTCCTTCTTCTGTTGGTTCTGTTGCTCCAGGTCTTTTTTGTTTGTTTGTTTTTGTTCTGTGCATGTTAAGAGGGTAGTTAGTGGGCTCTCAAGGTTTCTTATTCTGCCATCTTGGCAACTGGAAATTAACCTCTATTATATATTTTAAAAGAAAAGCAAGCTATTCTTAGCAGATTCTCACCTCCTTTTTATTTTATTGTGTATATAGAAATGTCCAATTTATTAAATGTTTGTTAAGCTCAGAATAAAAAAAAATAGAATGAATAAGTAGATAAATACCAGAGTTTTTAGCAAACACCATGAAGTGATCAGTAGGTACAGTGAGCACTGTTCAACAAAATGTCTATTCTGCCCCAGGCACTTTCATAGAGACACTGAGTATATATCGAGAAGTAAATTACCTTTCATTCTCAAGGAGTTTAATTGTGGGGAAGAGGGGGAAGTGACAATAAGTACACAGATATATACCAGCCAAAATGCCATTCTAGAAACTGAAGACCTTAAAGTATTTAATTTGGTTTTAGATTTTTTAAAATATATCCTTTGGTTTAATAGAGCCTAATTTCTCAGATTTGTAGAGAATTAATTCAAATTTAGAAAAATACAAGTCATTCCCACTTGACAAGTGGTTAGAGGCTATGAACAAGCAATTTTCCAGATGAAGAAATCAAAGCTATCAGTAATCATGTAAAAAAATGTTCTGAATCACTCTTGATTAAAGAAATGTAAATTAAAACAATTCTGAGGTACTACCTTATACCTATCACTTTGGCCAATATGACAGTAAGGGAAAGTGACAAGTGTTGGAGGGGATGTGGCAAAACTGGGACACTAATGCATTGTTGGTGGAGTTGTGAACTGATCCAACCATTCTGGAGAGCAATTTGGAATTAGCCCAAAGGATTATAAAACTGTTCAGAGGGGGGCAGCTGGGTAGCTCAGTGGATTGAGAGCCAGGCCTAGAGATGGGAGGTCCGAGGTTCAAATCTGGCCTCAGACACTTCCTAGCTGTGTGACCCTGGGCAAGTCACTTGACCCCCATGGCCTAGCCCTTACCACTCTTCTGCCTTGGAGCCAACACACACTATTGACTCCAAGATGGAAGATATGGGTTTAAAAAAAATTAAAAAAAAAACTGTTCAGACTCTGATCCTATAATACTACTACTAGGTCTGAATCCCAAAGAGGTAAAAAAAAGAGGAAATGACCTACTTATACAAAAATATTTATAGCTTCTCTTTTTGTGGTGGCAAAGAATTAGAAATTGGAGGCACATCCATCAGTTGGGGAAGGCCTGAACAAATTGTGGTACATGTTGGAGATGGAATACTATTGTGCTTATGTCTTCCATCACTTTTGTTGTATCCTTAAATGGATCTCCAGAGGACAGCACTCTTCACGGCTTGGGTTTTTTCAGTATATGTGCAAGTTGTTTCCTCGCTTTATAATACACACTTGGAACAGTTAGATTCATTTTGTATTATATTTCAGAGGTTTATCAAAGATTATTAGAGTTAGAAATAAAGAAATACCAAAGAAGAAAGCACGTGCCCCGGGCACAGGGCCCATTCCGTTTCACTTAGGACACCTTGAGAGCCGCCTGTGCTTAGACACGGAAGCAGAGGGCCCAAGCAGGCGGCACAGGCGGCTTAAATACCCGGGTTGTTCTCGACCGGCCGGGTCCCTCAGGCGGGATTATAGGGCATTCTGGGAAGTGCCAAGGACTCCTGGGAGGAAGTCTGCGGTTCGAGGCTCCATTTTTACACACTAAATCCTGTATCCAATTCTCATTCCTTCAGAGTCAGCCATTAAAATCACTCCGTAAGCTGTTGCATCTCTCTTCCGCCTCAAACCACTCCACTTCCTCAGATCCGCGCTTTCAGGCCTTACCGAGTCAGCAAGCCAAAAGCTCCTTTTCCGAAGTGCGGATTCACCCCATGAGCCAAGCGTCCAGCAGCAGCAGCGGCGGCAGCAACGTGCGCGCGGAGGCCACTCCCAAGGCTCGGCCGACCCTGCAGCTGCCGGGTCAGCTGGAGCCGGGTTGGCACGTGTCCCCTGTGAGCAGGAGTGCTCCCGAGGGGCCCTCCTACTCCGAACAGCTGGCTTCAAAGAGCGGCCCAAACGGGCACACCTATAACAGAACCAATCGATCCCGGATGCCGAATCTGAATGATCTAAAAGAGACAGCCTTGTAATTGTGCTCCAGGGACGGGGGAGAAGGCCAGCCCCCGAGGAGGCCGAGGGGAGGCAGGGATGGGGCACGCGGGACCGGGGCAGCCAGCCCGCCTTTTCAGCCTGGGGAAGCTGTGCAATATTGGGGGTGTGGAGCCATGCTGCCAGGCGCCACATCGGTTGTCAGGGATCCTACGGTAGAGGGGCTGGATTGGGGATGGCTGCTCCGGAAGGCTCCCTTGATGGTGGCCTTCGGGAGGAAGTGGTTGCCTGGTTCCCTCCCCTGCCCCGCCCCCCCTTACATTCCCGCTTGAGTGTGCTCCCTCGGGACGCTGGGAAGCTCGAGCCTGCCTTGGCCTTCCCGGGACGGACAATCCAGTGTCTCGGCCTACGTCCTCACCACGTGGGCTTGGGGGAAGCCCAGCCCATCCCTTTCTTGCAAGGGTTAGAAGTCGCATTGTATGTCTTCGATTTGTTTTTTTTAACTCCCATATTTGATAGGATTTGTAACATTTATTTATGATTAATATTGTACTCTTGCAATCACACCTTTTATGTTCGATATAGAGTTATTCCGAGCTGTTTGGAACATTGTGAAGCAGTGCAGCAGCGACAGTAGTTTGTATAAAAACTCAACAGTAACATTCATATGTGGCTTCAGGAGTATTTTATTCCCTCTATACACGTATATGCTAAATACCTGTCTGTTTTCTAAATATCTTCATTTAAAGGAAGCATCCTTAGGACTCCGCCATATTTTTATACATTGTGATATAAAGTGCAGCATTGCCCTCGTGATCAGGGAGGCGGCCGGCGGCCACGCCACGATCCCCTGTGAGCAGCTCCCGGATCCCCTGTGTTCCGCACCCCCTCGGGGCGCGCTCTGCCGGACGTCGCGGGGTGTAGACCAAAGAGAGGCCGCGGGGGTCCCGCGTGGGGATGGCGTCCGCTTGTTGGGCGTGCTGCTTGCAGCGAGAGCCCCAGCGCGGCTCCCCCCATGTGGCCGTGCTTAAGCAGAACGGCAGCGGCCCTCTTTCGTAGGGTCCGGCGCCCTGCGTCTCCCCCTCACTCCGATGGCGTCCGGGCCTGCGACCTCGTGACTGCACTAGCAATAACCACCCGAACGCACTCGCCTGTCCAGGCCTCCGTTTCAGCCGTGCTCCCGTGGCAGCCCTTTTGACAACGGCGCCCCCCCCGAAGTCCCTTAAAGAGAAGAGAGCCGCTTGGTCTCCCTGCTCCCCCTCCCAGGCCTGGCTTTGTCAGGGTTTGCTCTGCTCACAGCTCTGAGAGCATCCCATCCCCAATCGGCCTTGACCCATGACAGCTGTCGGAGGGAAACGCCGCAGGGACCTGACGATGATGCGAACTACAAACAGGAGGCTCCGTTTCCCCGGACTCTGACGTGTTAGGTCGTGTGTGCGTCGCCTTCACACTTAGACCATGCTTCCGTGTGCGCAGACTGTGTGTAGCTCTCAGGGCTTTGTGTTTCATTTTCAGTAATATGGTGGGCCCTAAAGGAAAACTCGAGGTGGGCGTGACGTCATCCTTGAGGCTGTCTTCTTTGAGATCCGTTGGCGATCTCGCAAGCTGTGCTTTTTGCTTCATTTTTTTCATTGTTAGATTTTTCTCTGTTCTTCCAGTTCTGGGCATTTCAGCTGGCCCTGCATTGTCTTGAACGGAATTTTTCCCTCAAAATTACCCTGTCTTATGTGAGAATTAAAAACCTAACAGCATTTATCTGAGTGCCTATGACACTGGTAATGTGTGTTCAACACCTTGACCACAGGGCTACAGCCCTTCCCATCACCCCACACTCCTTATTTGTTAGTGAGCTCGTTTTCAGCATCGAAAGGACCTCAGCAGTGCCTTTGGCACTTGGATAGCGTGGGGAGCCCCTTTGGGTTCTCCCGGGCTTTCTCCTCTTGGTGTCCCTTAGATGGGAACATTCGCCTAAAGCTGTCCGTCGTCCATCTTCTTCCAACCGCAAGTAACAGGTGGCTAGGAGTACGTGTAATATATTCCCGGATCCCAGTTAGAAAACAGGCACTATTCAGAGCCGTTTGAAACCGATCTGCTGCCTCGCCTCCTCTTCGAAGCTCTTCATGGAGCCTTGCCAGGACCCCTAAATGGAATCGGTGGCTTGTCATTCTCGGTCAAGTTTTCTCTCACATCTGGTTGTTTTAGGGTGGAACTGTTGCTTTTCCCAGCACGTGGTGTGTTTCTCATTCTCTAAAGGCTTCCTCATGGGTCCACAGAGACCTACCCCTCGAAAGAATGTACTAGAGGGAGCCACAGAAGCGGATGAGTTTGAGGTGGGATGGAGACCTTCTAAGAATGAACTAACTTATAATTCAAGCTGTCTAGATCCAGTGAAGTTTAGTCACTGATGACAATTTCCAGAATTGCCTTTTGTATTAGGGGAAATAAGATTTTAGGCACTTAGGGCACTTTTTCTTGTCTACTTTTATTTTTAACCATTTTTTTTCTGTGAGAGACTCAAAATGTACTTTATTCCCTCAGATCATTGAGGCTTGTACTAAGTGTCGTTGGATAGCCCTTAGAGCCTGAGATCATACGATTACAGAGTTAAGAGCAGGGTCTCTGGTGTTTCTAGACTGAATTTGCCAAGGTGACCCTCTTCCCTAAGTTATGGAGTTGACAGTATGGGTTTAAGGGGCTCCCACTCTCTTCTCATCAGCACTGCTTTCTGCTTGTTGAAGGGAAGGTCTGTATTTGGGGCTAGTGAGACCAAAGCGACCTTCTAGGTAGTTTAAGCTCAAAATTCATGCAGCCCACCAGCCACCTCGAGAGCGCGCAGCAGCTCGGAAGGTTAGATTGATGTGTACTTGCTGTTATGGAGGACCTGGAGCTGTTAGCAACACTCCACCACAGCCCCGTTGTTTGCTCGTTAAGAAAGAAAAAAAGGATGCCCGCCAGGCAGACTTGATGCCTCAAACGTCCTGGCGGTCTGCCTAGCGTTAGATGTATTTGTGCCTGTGTTTGTCATGGAGAAGTCTGGGTCTGACGTGCTCTAGGGCCCAACTGCTCACAGTCTCACCCAAATATTCTGAGCTCAGAGTTCTTCTGATGAGTGGATAGTGAGAAACGTAAGGGGAAATTTATGTCATGTTAGTACAAACTCAAGGGAGCCAGTTCAGTACATTCATAACCTGAAAATGAGTGAAGAATTCGGGGGGGGGGGGTCCTCATTCTCTCTACCTGGCGTCGCTTATTTAATTTCATGGCATCTACCATTCTGTAACTTAAAAAAAAAAATCTTCCAGTCATGTATAAAATGGCCTCAGATTCAACTTTTTAAGAAAAGAGGAAGAATTGTTTTCGAGGTTTTGGAAAGATCTAATTCTAGCCAAAAGAAGTCTGCAACTAACTATATACCAGGATCCTGAAGGAAGTGGCAACTTTCTCAAATCTGTTCCTATAGCTAATACAGTAATATCTGTGTACTCCTCAGAGACGGCCTCCTGATTTTATATCCGGAGAGCCGTCGTGTCCGGCATGGATGGATGTTTAGCAGTATTACTAAGCTACACAACAACCCCAGCCTCTATGACGTGAGACACTACCTAGTAGACACAGATAAGCTCATTTCCTTGTGCATTCACACTTATTTTCTGCATGAATCAATGCATGAGCCAAGGGAGCTCTCCTGTGGTGTGGACTTCTTTTTGATATGCTGGAAGCGAGAGTGAGATTGTTTATACAGATCTCGAGACAGGAGTGGGACCTTTGGAAGACTCTCTGAGGATGCCTTGTTAGCTTATTCGAATGGAGAATTCATTTCTTCGGTGGTAGACCTGAAAATCCTAACGTTGAGTCTCAGAAAGTTTTGGTCCCAGAAACGATGAGCCAATGCAAGAAATACCAGGTTATAACTGTCCCTCGTTTTTGTAGATACAACTGTGATGGAGTAGAGAGGGGAGGGAGTCCGCTGATTTTGTGCTTATTTTTCAGTGCTTTTATGGAATATAAGTAACTCCAGAGGCCCCAGGCCATTGGACGTGCAGAGTACAACAACCAGCCACTGTATAAATATCTTTTCTCTAAAGCTCTGTTCATCCTTCTGTAAGATATTAATTGTGAGAATCCTTTCTGATGTCTGCTTAGTTTCCATGAGTCAGTCAATTTACTTGTGTGTTTGCTACAGAATACCAAGTGTCTTGTTTTCCCATAGATTTACCTGTTAGGTTTGGGATCTTGGGATATTTCTGCTGGAAAAGATATGTAATAGTCCCCGTTTTAGATTTTCGGGGCTCATAGAACTGAGCTGTATTAATTTCTCTGAAGGAGGGGCCACTCCGTATTTTTTCTACAGGGTTTAGTCTTTTCAGCCCCATTTGGTCCCCGTGTCTTCCTTCATAAGATCTTGCACCTTAAAATCAGTCTCTTTGTAGTATTCAGATTTCAAGTTGCCTTGTTTGCTTCTATTCCAACACAGTCTATCCAGGATACAGAGGCCTTACGTGTTCCTCCATCCACCCTTTAGTTGTCTCTATCGGCCGTTGTATTGCGATTTCCTCAGGACTTCCTTTGGTTTCAGTGGTCACTTCCGGAAGTTGTGACTCATTTCATTTCAGCAGCAGGACCAACTTGTCACGGTGCTTTGCTTCATTTCAGATAAGAGCCTTAGGAACACAAAAGGGAACCGAGATGGTGTGTATAAACGGGGCGCTTTTGCCCGGTTTGCCAGAGGGTCCAGTGTGTCAAAGCTATCAGTCACATGAACCGAGAAAATGTTCGCTTCTGCAGAATAAAGCTCTCCGTAGAAACTTAGAAGATACTCAAAAAATGGGTAGCGAAGTTCTGTCTTTATTTTGACATAGATTTCATTAAAGACGCCAACTCCCTTGTGGTCCGTTTGTTCTATTTCCCTTCCTTTAGGTCTTTTTTAATTGGGTGGGTGGTTTTATTTGGGGGGGGGGGGGTTGGAGGAAGGTCGGTTCTTAATCTTAGTTGAGTCAGACTGCTTGATGGAATGAAGGAATTTTTCACCTATAAATCTAGATGAGCCTAACTAAAAGTTATCCAAAAATACTGCCTCCAAGAATTGCTTTATGCCATTGGGAGTTTCTGTTTGTTTTACATAGAAGAGAAATTTCAGAACTTTTTCAGGCCCCAATTGGAACAGTATAGTGTCTGTGGCAAAAATCTGGCTCGGGGTGAATCAAGAACTTTGTTTTGAAGATGAGACTAAGCCAAAATGATATCATCCAAATTTATGGGTAAACAATTACTAGAAATTCTTCAATGCACAGACTTTATAATCATAACCTATCCTTTTTACTGTGGAAAGGAGGTGATGCGGTATTAATCTTTTTAATCCTTGAACCCAAACTGACTTTAACATGTTGAATATTAAAATACTTCACAAGTTAATAAACCATTTGTAAAGTGTTTATAAAATCTTTGTATCATGTGTTGGTACACCGTATCAAGTTTTTTCTGGCATGTATTCCATTCTAACTAATGTAAAATTTCTATTGTTGCTGTAAATATTATAAAAATATTTATCCCATGGTAACCTTAATTATCAGCATGAAAATGGTTAATTTTTACTGAGCACAATGTATTTTTGAATGGACCTTCCAAAAATACGTCTTTAATAAAATGCAGATTTTGCACTAGAAAATTGATGTTGTCCAGATTGCTGTCTTCAAATCTCTGCAAAGCATCAGCGCTGAATGCCTTCTCATGATAGCTCACTTTTATTTCTTCCTTGAAAAGCAATTCTTTTGCATTCCAACCATTATGCCAAAGGAAAATGTGCCTTTGAAGGTGAAATCAGTTGAAGAGCCATAAAGTAACCTCCGTGAATGCAAAAAACCTAACATTGGGTTTGTTTTTCATTTTCCAAACATCTCCCCACTCCGGGCACTGGAGGCCATTTGGTAAGCTTTATGGGAATACTGACAGACTTGAAATTTCGTAAACCCTCAAGTCCCCGAGGCACCAGCTCCTGATTTAACTAGAAAAGGTACCAGCCAAAGCCATTTGCTTCTACCAGAGCTCTTCTGGGTGCTGCCGAGGCCTGGGAACTGCCCCGTTGAGGGAAGATGGCCCAGATCGGCTTTTTTAAGATCTGTTGCCCTCATCTCAGGGACTTCCATGGCTTATTGGGCCTACCCTTATTGGTGGGCGAGAGTCGAGAGAAACGGGGGAAGGTGAGTGGTTGCTTAGGGTAAGTCTGGCTGGTTTTTACTCCTTGAAGGAGCAGAATGGACAGTGACCCCTTTAATGTTATAAAACAGGGGAAATCCCAGCCTAAATCCGGTCCACCATGATGTCTTCAGCCCCAATTCTCTCAATAAAGAATGATGGTTATGCCAGGACAGAGGGGGAAAGTGTGTTCCAAATGTCAGTTCTGAAGATTCTATGAAATGGCCCACTGAGGCTAACATAGGAGACGTCAAGCGTAGTTTGGTCTGTGCGGCCAGTTCTATTCTATCGACATGAATTCATGCCAGCCAGCTCATATTAACCAAGGCCACATGTTTCCTGTTTCCTTCACCCAGTGTGTGTGAAGGTTTCCATGATGGGATTTCTACTAAGGTAACAACACAGAGCTGAGAGGTTTGTAAAAAGGAGGAAGAAAGTTCAAAATCAGGAAGGACGGGATGTTGACCGACGTGACTGAGTGCCGTTGGATGAAATTGCAGCCATTAACGGTCACCTCAGATTTCTGTACTAGTTTTCAAATGCTTAAAGATTTCACATTTATTTTCTCATCCTATTCTAGGAATGGAGGTGACAAACTATTGTCAGAATATTTTGTTACAAAAAACCAAGCCACTAACTTCTGGAAATGTGACAAAATTGGAATTTGAAACTAGAAAAGAACAGGATGGGAAGGTTACCAAAGAGTGGACGTGTTTGTGGCCCTTAAGGGGGAGCCAGGCTAAAAGAATAGTCTTCGTCTCCTTGCTTCCCTAAAACGCCATTGTCTTAGAAAGCCGCCTCTGCTTGGTTTGCCTTCATTTGGAAGTAGACGGGCGTCCGGTTCACAGGGTTCAAGACGGAGCAACTCTGTGTTAATTCAATGTGTTCCCATTATGTGACGTAGGAAAAAGTCCAGGCCTGGGGAAATTAGAAGTATGTGGTAGAAGCCCTCCTGTGTTAGCATTTGTGTAGGCTTTTGTAATCATTTTTTTGAGCAGATGTAAAAGTGCATTCATTGTACGGGACATTTTTCACATAATAGCAAAATTCTTTTTTTGCAAATCTAGTCTCGGGGTCAGATTGGTGTTTCTAAAAATAAAAGGAAACATGCTGACAAGGTAAAGAGCTGAGTTTTTTAAGTGTGTAAAACAAAGCTTCTGTGACAAAAGAGATGGAAAGAATTAGAAATTAAAATTGTAGGTATATTTTCCATAATAACTACGTTCATATGCACATCCATGTAATACCATCTCAATATTCCCCTAGATTCCAGATCTTATCACATGAAAGCATGTTGTTAAATTAATCTTATCATTGTTAGTAATGCCATCATCAATCACTTACAAAGCGCTTCTGCAAATTCCGGTGTAATTTTCACTATTTATTACTAATCCCCAAAGAGCTTGAATTGTTAACCCTAAATAATTCCAGAATCAGAGAAATGAAAGTGACCGTCGAGGCCCCCACCTAAAGCAGAAAACAAATTGTTCAGCTTGTTTCCAGACACTTCGCCTCGGTACTCTCTTGCCCGTTGGGTGTTTTTCCCTCACGTGAAATTCTGACTTTGTCTCTATGACTGATGAGAAAAATTGCCTAAGTCGCTGGCCCTTTGGGTCTGTCATGCTTCTCCTACCTTTAAGGTATCTGCCACAAGGGGAGGGGAGTTGCGTAAATGATCTCTAAGGCCCCTCTCAGATCTGGAGAAAGTGGCTACGATTTCGCATCTCCCAGGTCAGTTCCTTTTTTCAAAAGCTGTTGTCCAGCTCTGCTGTCTGTAATGGTGCTCATTTGCCCAGTTGTACTAAAGTCCGAGGTTAACCTTAGCACATGTACCAAAGAGAGGGGAAGATGCTATCCGAGGAGGAATGGAGAGATAAGAGTCTTGGGAAAAAAAAAATTCTTGATTTGGAATCGAAGGATCTAGATTCGAATCCCAGCTCTGCTGTTTGCCCCCTGTAAGAGTTTCCACCCCAGGGCCTCACTCTTCTAATGTGTAAAATAAAGGGCTTGACTCCATGGCTTTAAAATTCCTTCTGGCTCCAAAGCTGTCGAATCCAGGGAGTTCGAGCTTGGAGGCTCCTCCATTTTTTGTCTGTTATTCTCTGCTTTCGTGTTCTCTTCCTGTTTACTCTGAAAATGAATGAACGTGCCTTGGCGAGATGAGTTGGAGCGAGTCAAAGTGACCAAGAGATTGCCGAGTTCAGGCTCCTTATTTTGTAGAGAAGGAAACTAAAGTCTAGAGTCATTAAGTCCAGGATCGAAACCCAAATCTCATGAACTCCAGAGCTAGTTTCTCCTTCTGGGCCTTGTCAGTTTTGACTAGGAAAATGCAGAAGTCCTTCCAGATATTTATATATAAAATAAGGAAATGGGTGAAACACTAGACTTTGAGAGGAGGTATTTTCTGAGGTCAGTGCTCCTTTGAGAGGCATCCTATAGATAGGACAGTGGACTTGGGGTCAGGAGGACTGAGGCTCAAACTCCACCTCAGATCCTTGGTCACCAACATCCTGGGCATGCCTAACTGCTCTGTGACTCAGTTTCCTCATCTGTAAAATGACATTAGAATAGATGGCTCTGACGTCCAGCTTTAAACTCATGCTCTTAGGACCACGGTCTCTGGCTTCGCCCAAGGTGGGTACTGGCTACTCAAATTGCAGCGAAGATCCTGACCACATCACACAGCATGCCATCAGTCAGAGGTTATTAAAGCGAAAGTAACAGAAAAAGGCATTTCTTACACCAGGGCCGACATTTTATGGAGCACATAGTTGGTGAATAGGAGTTACCAGCGAGGGAAAAGGATCTCGTTGATCCTCAGAACCCAATTCTTCCCCTGATTTTTCTGAACTGGCGCCAAACTCACGCCGAGCACTTCACGGAGTCCTGTTTGTCTCAAAAACGAAACCGCGTCCCTGAGCAGGGTGGCAGAATAGCGAGGTCCAGGCTGTCGGTGATACCTGCTGTAAGAACTACCAGGTGCAAACTGGCCTGGGAAACGAGGGAGCCCTCTGTATCTTCCGCAGAAAAACCAAGCGAAAGAACGATCAGATTGGCTGTCATGGGCGAAACCCTTTATTTCACAGCACGACCAGGACGAAGGGGCCACTATTTACTTACACAAACATGTAGGCTGTCTGACCACAACCACCATTCACCTAAAATAAAAAGTGCTGCGAGACTTCAAAATAGATCATAACTTTAAAAAAGTCGTCCTTTGCAGCAGACGACGCGCCTCCTGGGCAGGGAGATGAGTGCTGAGCTGCCTTCTGCCACCTGAGCTGTGCTGATTGTTGATGGGGAAGCCTCGGCCTGTGGGGCAACACCCCCACCCCCACCCCCACCATTCCTCCATTCCTGACCCCCAAGAAAGACCCTCAGATCAGAAAGTACTTTCCTCCTATCTGACTAGGCCTCACCCGGTTACCGGAGACTTGTGAAATCTAAACCATTCACACAATGTCGTTTCTTTGTGAAAAGTTCAAAAGACGTTGGGGAGACACTTTGATCCCTGGAAGGCTTTGCAGAACTGAATGCTTCTATGTGGTGGCGGACTATGCATTTTCCCCCTAAAAGCCCATTCTGGCTCTATCTAATCCAAGCCTTCCTGGTCACTCCTTTGCCAGGCTAACTGCATTTACTCATGCACTCCAATAGCTCCATCCTGATGGCGATGCGCACGTGCCAGCCCAAGGGAATCAAACGGATGTAACGGGAAACAATGGGGGGCCTCAAGAGATTCTGCACAGAGGAGGTTCTGTCCGAGTTCCCATAGAACACCTAAAGCAGGGCAGGAGAAACCAAACAGATTAGAGCTGTGAACTTTAGATTACTCCACCCTACTTAGTCTAACAAAAACAGGAATGTCTACACCCCTACTTAAGGATTAAGTTCTTAGGAGGATGGCCTATGGCAGACATGTGCTAGCAAATGTCAAATTAGAAACAGCTGACAGACTCCTGGGCTGTCCTAAGTCAAGCTTAAGCAACCATTGGTACATGTGAGATGCAGGAAAGTGATGTAAAAACTGTCTATATATTTCACGTCACTTCCTCTCTCCGACCTCTTTGGTGGCAGAGAGATGGCTGGCAGAGCGTGCTGAGCATTTTGGCATCTTGGGTGGTGGCTGCTATTGTCCGATTTAGCAGTGAGTTTTCCTTGATACCATTCTGGAGGAAGCTGAATAGCCTAGTCCAGGTGAGGCATCTTAACTGAGCTCTCTTGGAGTTTAGGCTGATTCCTTTCTCCTTTACTTTCCAAACATTATCCTCTTAGAAAGCCTCTAATCTTTTTCAGCAACCTCATGGTGGAGGTATTTGAACTTCCCCTGGCACAGGCCAGGCAGGAGAAATCCTATACCCTCCTCTCTCTTCTTCTTAATTCCTTCCCTCTATATTAATTAAAATCACCATAAATTTCCAACTGACTTGGGTATTTTATTTGGGATTTCCTCTGGTGACCAAAATTAATTTAGATTTGAGTCACAACCCTAAAATTACCTTTACAGAGCCTTAGGGCCAGGCAAAGGGAAGGAAGAAGGGTCTGGGCCTGGATCTGCCCTGAATTTCTAATTATCTGCACGATCAGATAGAAGGCTCCTGAGTGTGTTTAAAAGCTTATAGTAATGCCAGGGCCTAGTGGGGGGAACTTGGCGAAGTTTGCTCTTGAGGAAAGCAGAGAAATAGCAGGAATGCTTCGAGAGTCACTGTGTGGGGACATCAAGTCGCAATGTCTCTCTGGGCTTATTTGCTGTTTTGTGCTTTAGTTGCAAGGTCACAGAATCACTTTCTTCTCCATGTCTGTGTACTAGAGGGAAAGAAAGCAGGACCTGCAGCTAAAGCTAAAGTATTTCTCCAGGCCTACATGCAAATGTCAGTCTGGCAGTTTCAGGGATGCCTGTAACACTTTATTCTTATAGGCAATCGGGGTCAAGTGACTTGCCCAGGGTCGCACAGCTGGGAAAGGGTCTGAGGTCAGATTTGAACCCAGGACCTCCTGTCTCTAGGCCTGGCTCTCTATCCACTAAGCTACCCAGCTTCCCCCCTGTAATACTTTAAAAAGGAGGAGCAAAAAAACCTGAAGGGGTTGCATTTTCTTAAATTCACACTTCTCAAAGATATATCATTGTGTGAAATATGGCCCCTGGTTGGAAATTCTGACAATGTGACTGCTTCAAAGGAGTCACTACTGGCAGGAATAGGGCCTTGCTGTACAGGCAGGGATTGAAGGTGGCAGTATAGAAAGCAGACATAAAACTTTGTCTTCTAATTTTTGATGGGAGAATATGTAGAAATGAACATGTTTCAGAGCAAGCTTCCTCCTGAATCTTCTGGCACACATGGGTGCTGTCCAGGGTTGTCGCGAGCCCCTATTCCAATTTGTAAAATCTTGCAAAATCTCTGGATCTGACCCAAGAATCACAGGCACGAATGCAGCTGTCCCGGCGGACCTCCACAGCCTGCTTTGAGACAGGGTCATGGGACAGTCGATCTCTTCTGTCTCTGATATATAACTAATAATAACTTTGATATAGAATTAATAATATAGAAATGATACTGCTATATATAATATATACATATCAATATATAAATAATACTACTGCATCGTGGGGCAGCTAGATGGTGTGGCCAGAGTCAGGAAGATTCAACTTCTTATGTTAAGTCCAGCCTCAGACACTAGCTGTGGGACCCTGAGCAAGTCATTTCACCCTGTTTGCCTCAGTTTCCTCATCTGTAAAATGAGCTGGAGAAGGATATGGCAAACCACTGCTGGCTCTTTGCCAAGAAAACCCCAAAAGGGGTCACAAAAAGTTGGACAGGACTGAACCACATTGCAGAAGCCTTTGATTTCAGGCAGTCAGTCAATGTCTGTGATTTGCAGAGGACTTTGTAGAGGTTACTTCAGGGATAACTGCTATCATCCCCCTTTTACACATAAGGACAGGAGAGTCACGAGGCTAGTAAGTGCTGGGGCAGGACTCGCACTCGGGTGGTCACCCTGAGGTCCAGAACGCCATCCAGATGCCTACTGATTCTGAGCCTACTTAGCCAGCAGGACAAGGATGGCGGGGGCTCCTCTGGCCTCCACGTAAGATTCTCTGGGCAGACCAATGTGGGCGTCTATTAGAGTTCTTAGGGAATCTTCCCAGAGTTTATGTATGTTACAAAACAGAGAGCAGTCAGAAATGAATGCTGGATGCATAATGTTCAAATTCATGCCAGCATCCCACTAGCCCAATCGTGGATCACACAATTTCTTCAGAAATAATAAAAGGACTGTGTTAAAGCACCTGTGAGGAGGATGTGGGAAAGCAGACTGGACAGGGACAGGGGGATGGGCCTCATGTGTGACGGAGGCCAGGCCAGGCCACTTAACCTCGTAGGGTCAGTGTATAATTGAAAAATTTGTTATGCTAAAAAAAGAACTACATTTCCCAGGACACCACTGATTTCCTGTCATTACGTACTTCCTGTAGATAGGGGATATTAGGCGGGGACGTGGAAGGTCCCACCTCTTTACTTCCTGTCCTGAGCTTGGTGGTGTTAAGGCGAGTATTCAAACTGGCTGGCCAGCCAAGGGCATGTGGTCTTTATATCTTCTTTATTCCTTGATTTCTAATGATCATTTAAAAAACTCATAAAATGTAATATTTTCATTAGAGATTTAATTTTTACATCAGGCAGCACTGGGCCTGGCACAGAGTTGACATTCACCAACTTAACTTGCGGCATCTTTAATGTGAGGCAGGGCTGGCTGAGGGCGACTGTGAAGATTCTCTCCAGCTCTAAAAATCTAAGAAATTAGTTTCTAATATGATATAATAACCAGATAGAAGTTTATTCTAGGTATTTTTGTTGTCGCAGGATAATCAGTGCATATATCATAGGAAATGCCGATCATTCTCTTGAAAGTCCTTATTTAAAATCTTCAAACGATAACATTATTTCAGGCTGCTATAGCAAAGGTGTGTTTTATGATTCATAGAAATAATTCCCCAGTCTCAAAGGCATTCTGAAAGTTTCATTTGACAGGCTTTTAAAATCACTTAAACCAAGATATTCCATATCTGATCAACAATGATCATCACTAACAGTGAGCATAACTTGTTATGTACCAGGCATTGTGCTAAAAGCTTTATGACTATTTTCTCATTCAATCCCACAACAACCCTCAGAGGAAGGTGTTATCCCCATTTTAAAGTTAGGGAAACTGAGGCAAATAGAGATTTTTTTTAAATGACTTGCCCAGGTTAAACACAACTAGTAAGTGTCTAGGGTTGTATTTGAACTCAGGTTTAACCTTACTCCAAGAGGACCCATTTAAAACACTATTGAGAGTGCAGCTGAGTAGCTCAGTGGATTGAGAGCCAGGCCTAGAGATGGGAGGTCCTGGGTTCAAATCTGAACTCAGACACTTCCTCGCTGTGTGACCCTGGGCAAGTCACTTAACCCCCATTGCTTAGCCCTTACTGCTCTTCTGTCTTGGAACCAATACACAGTATTGATTCCTAGAAGCAAGACAAGGGTTTCAAATAAATAAACTAACTAACTAATAAGTAAATAAACAAATAAGTAGATAAATAAATAAATGAAAAAAAATGAAAAAAATAAATAAAACACTATTGAAATACTATCACAATGGCCATCCTCATTGGCTACATGAATACATGAATCTTCAGGAGGAGCCCTGGGGCAGATGTTACATACTTGGTGTGTTCCTGTTGTTTTCATATGTCTATATTGTCCAAGCTTAAAACAGGCCTAGGAACATCTACTGAATGAATCTGAAATTGTTTGTGTGGCCCATTCTAATTATTCAGGCAGACACCCTGGCTAAATATTTCTTTTGTTCCATAAAAGAATTTCAGAAATCCCAAACATGTGACTCTCACTCACTCGATTGTTGCCGGTCTGATCCTTGTAGTAAACCCAGTTTGAACCGTCATCAGTCCGGTACTGGACACTATATTTGGTCATCCACTCATCGGCATCACAGCGTCCTTGGGTGAGGATCCCAGAAATCACCTTGATCTCCTTCAAGTCTATCTGTAGCCACTGGCTGCTGTCTTGATATTTGGAGAGCCACGCACAGCTAGGGAAAATATGGCGACCACGTCACTCCTGAAAGGTAGCCCATTGGCCTGAAAGCCAGTCTGAGATTTTTATATGGCAAGTGTTTTCATGAAAATTTTTGAAATTAAAAAAACTTTTGGAAAGTAGAGACTGAGTCAAAGACTTACAAAGCTTTGAAGGTCATTTAAATCTCTACTTTTTAACTGGCATGCAAAAGAATTGCCACTGAGAATTCCCAGCCATTTTAGCAAGAAAATAGTAAACGTCATTGCTTCCACTCTATTTCCCTAAGAAAATAGTTTCAGAATTAAATTAACTGTCTTCAGAAAAGTCTTTTTGAAGTATACCTAGATCTCATAGAATTATGGATCTAGAGCTGAAAGGAACTTATAGTCTGAGTAAATGTGTAAGTAAATGAGTAAAAGCACATTTACAAATGAGCAAACTGAGGCCCAGGGATTCTAAGTGATTCTCCCAAATTGAAGCTGTAGGTCAGCTAGGTGGTGCTGGGCCTAGATTCAAGAAGACTCTTTACTCTTCTTCCTGAGTTCAAATCTAGCCTTAAACACTTATTAGCTGTGTGATCTTGGGCAAGTTATTTAACCCAGTTTGCCTCAGTTTCCTCATCTGTAAAATGAGGGAGTCTCCACTCTGGGAATTCCTTTATTCAATGAAATAAGTTTAGATGAAAAAAAAGGGGGGGATCCCTTTCCAGTTTTGTCTACTCAAACTTTTGTAATGCCACAAAAAACAAATTCTAGACAAATTTCATACATCACAATATCTAGCACAGAGTGGAAAATCAATGAATATGGAACGTGGAAAACCCCAAATGGTATCTTTGCTAAGAAAACTCCAAATGGGATCATGAAGATTTGGATGTGACTGAAATGACTGACCCATACACGTCACCAACCAAAAGTCACTCAGAGGTGGAATGAAGAACATTCTTTCTTCAGGACCAACAACGATTCTCCACATCTTCCATTCAGCGCGTGTGTATATTTCTAACATCTTACCTATTTGGTCTAAGTCACAGACACAAAGAACATGTGATTAAATCCGCTTTTCTCAAATTCTGCAAGGGGCTCTCCGAGTGCCATTACCCTCATTTTACAGGTAGGTAACCCAAGTAGGATTATCCTCCAGTTTCAAAGGAGTGAAGAGATGTAGAGTGGCAGAACCTAGACTCAAACCCATGGCCCAAGAGGGCTTTTCCATTGAGCCTCCACTGGCTCTCTGTGAGTTGATTAGAAAAGTCTGTCTTTCCTCTTATTTTCATTTTTCCTTCCTAGCTCATATCTTGGAAAATGTCTCTATGCCTTCTCCAAGGTGTTTGACATCAAAGTCAATGGATAGTTATTGATTTTCCACTCCATGCTAGATATTGTCATGTATGACATTTGTCTGGAATTTGTTTGAAAAGCTTGTGGCATTATACAAGTTTGAGTAGACAGAACTGGAAGGGGATTTTTTCCTTTTTTTTTTGTCATCTAAACTGATTTCATTGGCTAAAGGAATTCCCAGAGTGGAGACTCCCTCCACTCATGCAAGATCAGAGACTATTCTGTAACTCATAGCCTGAAAGAGCTGTCTGGGGTCCTGAAAGACTAATCCATTGTCATATGGGGAGTTTTTGTTAGAGGAAGACTTTAAATTCATTGTGGGGCAGCTCAGTGGTACACTGAGGCAGGAAGACCCAAATTCAACTCCTACCTCAGACACTGGACAAGTTATTTTGTCTCTGTGCACCTCAGTTTCCCTATCTGTAAAATGTGGATAATAGCATTTAGAGGATAAAGTACTGTAAAGTACTTGTAAAGTACTTGGCAAAACATAAAACTTCTTACTCATATTTATAAAGAGCTAAATCAATTGTACACAAAATCAAGCCATTCTCCAATTGATAAATGGGCAAGGGAAATGGATAGGCAGTTCTCAGATAAAGAAATCAAAACTATTAACAAGCACATGAAGAAGTGTTCTACATCTCTTATAATCAGAGAGATGCAAATCAAAACAACTCTGAGGTATCACCTCACACCTAGCAGATTGGCTAACATAACAGCAAAGGAAAGTAATGAATGCTGGAGGGGATGTGGCAAAATAGGGACATTAATTCATTGCTGGTGGAGCTGTGAACTGATCCAACCATTCTGGAGGGCAATTTGGAACTATGCCCAAAGGGCGACAAAAGAATATCTACCCTTTGACCCAGCCATAGCACTGCTGGGTCTGTACCCCAAAGAGATAATGGACACAAAGACTTGTACAAAAATATTCATAGCTGCGCTCTTTGTGGTGGCCCAAAACTGGAAAATGAGGGGATGCCCATCAATTGGGGAATGGCTGAACAAACTGTGGTATATGTTGGTGATGGAGTACTATTGCGCTAAAAGGAATAATAAAGTGGAGAAGTTCCATGGAGACTGGAACAACCTCCAGGAAGTGATGCAGAGCGAGAGGAGCAGAACCAGGAGAACATTGTACACAGAGACAAACACACTGTGGTATCATCGAACGTAATGGACTTCTCCATTAGTGGTGGTGTAATGTCCCTGAACAACTTGCAGGGACCCAGGAGAAAAAAACACCATTCATAAGCAAAGGATAAACTATGGGAGTGGAAACACCGAGAAAAAGCAACTGCCTGAATACAAAGATTGAGGGGACATGACAGAGGATAGACTCTAAATGAACACTCTAATGCAAATACTATCAACAAAGCAATGGGTTCAAATCAAGAAAACATCTAATGCCCAGTGGACTTACGCGTCGGCTATGGGGGGTTGGGGGGGGGGGGAGGAAAAGAAAATGATCTATGTCTTTAACGAATAATGCTTGGAAATGACCAAATAAAATATATTTAAAAAAAAAAAAACATAAAACTTCATGTAAATATTAGTACTAATAACAATTGTTATTATTTCTCAAGGCTGGCCCTATATCTATTTTGCCATGCTTTCTTTCAAAAAGGACCTGAAAAATCAATAAAAATCCAACCAGCTTATTTGGGGAAACTGAGGTCCAGAGAGGTGAACAATTGCCACAAAGTCACATTGTTAGTGGATGACCAGGGAAGACTTTAAATCTAGTTTCTTGGATTCCAATGTCAGTGATCTTGTCACTTCTCCAGGCTTCCTTCCAGGTAAGATGTTTGTGTTTTTATTCTCTCGATGTATCCCTCTATGGTACAGACTCCCTCTCTCACCCCTATATTCCTTCACAATAGGAGTACTTGTATATATTCATCACTCTTCTTTTGCTCCACTGACATTAGCAGGAGAATGAGATTGTTTTTAATGCTGCACCAAACCCTCCCCGGCTTACCCATAGCCTTGGCTATTGAGACGAGCCTTGTTTGCAGTCCATGAAGAATACCATCCCACGTACTGTTCTGGGTTGGAACAACTGATTTGGTCTGGATTTATAGCTCCGGATTCAAAGCCCAAAGGCTTATGGTAGGGGCATTCTGAAGCAGGGGAAATAAAAATATTCATACACATGTTAGTCAACAAACACAAGAAGGAGGCAATCCCGAGCTCCCAATTCCCATTTCTGATCATGCATCATTGGTCTCTGGGGCTGGTGATGGAGAGAATGAGGGCTGTGTAAGGAGAAAAGGATGGGCACACAGAGTGCTGGACCTTGTAAAAGGCACGACAGTGACACTAATCTTCTTCCACGGGAGAACAACTTAAGAAATAACTTCCCATCTTAGAAATCAGTCTTAAGGGATGAAATATTTAATGATCTAATATGGCGAGCCAGCTACATGGTGCTTTGAGGTTTACGAAGTTCTTCTTCCAGACCAACCCCATGAGGCAAAGCCCAAGCATTATTTTCTGGAGGTAGCTATTTGGTTCAGAGGTGGGAAGACCTGTGTTCAGATGTGACCCACTTACTAGCTATGGGACCCTGTCTCCGTTTCCTCATCTTTACAATGGGGAGAATGGTAGTTGTTCACTCCCAGGGTTGTTCTGAAGATAAAAGAAGCTCAAGTTCTTTGCAAGCCTTAAAGCATGCCATAAATGCCAACTATGGCTATTATCTCCATTTGACAAAAGGCACTTCAATGTCTGGTGGTCTCATTTTTTCCAAAAAGTAACCAGTCCAAGGGATACCTTGGCAGTGCTGCTGGTACTCGGGGCATTCATCATAGCAATGAGAAGGCAGTGGCAACTCTTTGAGAGAGGGCCAATCTCTTTCCTGCTAGTACCGAGACATTCTTTTTGAGAACACATTTCCATGAGCTCAGAGCCGTTTTTGTGTGGCGCATCCAAGAAGGGGCAGAGACACCTGTTTTCCAGCATCAGGTGTCCAGACAAAGGGACTGCATTTATCTCTTACTCACCTGCTGCTACTCTTTTCCTCAAACACTAAGAAAATAGCTTGATTACATAAAGTGGGAATGACAAAGTTATACCAGTGTATTTCTCTCCAATTTAGTCTGTCCATCAATGAGCTTTAATTAAGCATTTTCAGTGGACCAGACACTGTGCTGAACACTGAGGATACAACAAAAGGCTAAAAGAGTCCAAACTACCAAAGACAGAGGCAACCTATAAATAACCAGGTATGTACAAGCTCTAGAGAGAATAAATGGAGGGGGTTCCTGAGTGGCTCAGTGGATTGAAAGCCAGGACTAGAGAGACAGGAGATCCTGGGTTCAAATCTGGTCTTGGACACTTCCTAGCTGTGTGACCCTGGAAAAGTCACTTACTCCCCACTTTATTTTATTTATTTATTTTTTTAAACACTCACCTTCCATCTTGGAGTCAATACTGTGTATTGGTTCCAAGGCAGAAGAGTGGTACCGGGTAGGCCATGGGGATTAAATAGATCTCAAATGTAGCAGCCCCTGAAATTCCATAATGAGAACTTCATTCCTTTAGCTTAATGAAGCCTTCACAGATCCCCTAGAATGCTGATGGCTCAGGCAGGGTTCATTCCATTTGCTCTAACGCATCAAAAACAATTAAAAGGTTACCAGCGCATTGGATGGCTGCCCAAGAGCAAGTTCTCCTGGCAGGGCTGGGGTGGCCGAGACAGGGGGGAAGGCAGAAAATAGATGCTGGAGAGAATGCTCTCACTCAGGAAGGAATCCATCGAGGGGACCCCCTCCCTCCAAAAACCCGACAGATTGCTCTACTTCACAAGTTTGCCAGACTTGGAGCCTTGGAGCTCACTTTTCACAGTTACAGGCAGCTCCAAAGGGGGGAAGTCAGGAAAATAAGGCATTTCCCCTATCTTGGATGCTCCATTTTCTCCCACATTTTTTTCTTCTCACTCCCCTGGCCGTTTTTTCTCTCCAATTAATATATAGCATAACAGCTGAGTCAAGGGATCAAGAGAGAAGTAATGAGTTCCCCAGGCAGCTGCCTTGAAGGCTTGTATGGGCTTGTCTAGTTCTAGGAAGCGGAAAGATAGGAGATGTTTGTCAATTTATTCATGGAAAAAATGTAGCTTGGGACGTGCAGAAGCAGCAAGCTGAGCCTCGCGGGGAGCCAAGGGCCAGGGGAGACTGGGGCGAATTGGTGGACCTCGAATACCATCAGTGGATGTTTCTGGAAGGGGTCTATGGGAGCAGGAGGGCCCTCGTTCCGGTTCAGGGTTGCTTTCCCCCCGGCAGAGGTAGCACGAAAACAAAATCTGGGCAAGATGGACAAATGGAAGCCCCAACAAAGTGCTTCAATACGGACAACAAGGTCCTGATGGGGATTTTATTTAAAAAACACTTTTGGTTCCCAAGTTTGCTGCTGAACAAACAATTTAAAAACAAATCAATAAATTCACATTTTTATAGGTGTGGCGGAAAGAAATCAATTTCGCTTTGATATTCTTTTTACTTATTTTATTGGTGACTTTTGTTGATTTTAAATTATGTATGTAATAATGAATAATAACTTAAATGCTTGTCATTGCTGAAAAACAACCCCCAAGACTTACATTTTCCCTGAGAAGGGTAGTTTGAAGGAGTTTCCTTCTCCTCTTCCCCATTAGTAAACTCTAGAGGCTCCCGATCACCTCAAAATAACGCCTTCTCTCATTCAAAGCCCTTTGTAACGAGCCCCTGCTCCACCTTTACAGCCTTTTTTTAACCCTTACTTCTGTATCAGAATCCATACAAAGGATTGTTCCAGAAGAGTGGCGGGTGAGGCCACTGGGGATAAGTGACTTGCTCAGGGTCACACCGCTAGGCAGTGTCTGAGGCCACAGTTGAAGCCAGGACTTCCTGTCTCAGACCAGGCTCTCTACTAAGCCATCCAGCGGCCCTTCCCACCTTGGCAGCCTCAACACTTTACACCCCTCCCCCAGCCCTCCCCCCCTGCTTTGTCCCCCGGAACATCGCTTTTCTTCCAACCAGAGTCTCCATTTCCCAACTCCAAGCGTTCTCCCTGGGGTGCCCCCTCCATGTTCTCCTCTCCTCTGCCCCACCTTCTTGTAGAAGCTGTCCCAGATCTCCCTCAACGCTAGAGTCTTCCCTTCGCGGACTAGCTTCAACTTGACCAGAGACTGTTGTGAAGGAACTGTCTGTGCGTCCGCTTACCCTCTCCCTCCCCCTCGCAAGAACGGGATCCTGGGTGGAGCTGCTGTGTGTGTGTACGCGTGTGTGTGCGTGTGTGTACACGTGTGTGTGCGTGTGTGTGAAATGAATAGTTGTCTTTTGGACTAAGCGCTGATTGTACTGATTTAAGTGCAAGTCTGTTTGGGGGTCACTTGTGAAACAGCCTCCAGCCCGGCGGGCCACCGGAGGCGGCGGAGGCTCCCAGGAGGGTTTGCGAAGCAATGGTTTGCTCCTGACTGGATCATGCGGGCCCTTGTGCACACACACACACACACACACACACACACACACACACCCCTTGTTATACACTCGGACCCAAACATTCACACTCAAACTCAGTCACTCAGTCACAGACACACTCACACTCACACACACACCCAGACACCCAATCACACTCTCATATAGACACTCAGTCACACACACACTCACAGCCACACAGACACACTCAGTCACACCCTCATCCTCACAGTCACACTCAAACACACCCAGGTACAGTCACACTCCCATACACACCCGAAGTCACAGTCACACTCCCATACACACCCGCAGTCACAGTCACACCAAAACACACACTCACTCATTCACACACACCCTCACACTGCTCTGGGCAGGCTTCTCAGCAGGAAAGCAACTTTGTTAATGAAGTCGGGGATCCCCTTCAGGACACCCCATGGGGACCGCTTGTGCTGAGGGAGAGGCCGCCCCCTTTCCCTGCTCAGTTGTTTCCCTCTTTCTCAGTTCCAAATCCCAAGTGTTTAGAGCCGGGTAACGCCGCGGGGGCTGGAGCCATCTTTCTGGGTTCAAATCTGGCTTCTGTCACCAGCCGTGTGACCCTGGGCGGGTCATTGAACCCTGTTCAAATGAGTGGGAGAAGGAAATGGCAAACGGCTCTGGCGTCTTTGCCAAGGAAACCTCCAGTGGAATCAAGAGGATTGGACCGAGTGAGCAACAAGGACGCACGACCCAGCTCCTTCCGTTCAGAGATGTGCGTCACAGAATTTAAGCTGGAAGGGAGCTTGGAAACCATCGAGTCCCGCCCCAGGCTCATCTTACAGATGAGGAAACTGAGGCCTAGAGAAGGTTAAGGGACTTGCCCAGGATCACACAACCCCTAAGTTCCTGAAGGGGGATTTGAACCCGAGTCTTCCTGACTCCAAATTCATGTTCCGCTACTCTTTAGTGAATCCACATGCTCAAGGCCACGCAGTCATAGTGCCCGAGACTTCTCTAGTCCTAAAGAAAACTGGGTTGATGAATGCATTTATGTTAAGGTATTAGAAAGTGATAATACTTCTGAGTTACCCTTTCTGAAAGTTTTAAAAGAAGGTTTTGGGAAAAGGAAAATAATGCTTCCACCAAAGAAATCAATCCCTGGTTATAAAATTGGGGGACTTTTGAAAATGGCTCACACGACCTCCAAATTGTTTTAGAAACTGTGAATCAGAAGCACTTTTCAGTCATCCCACAATCATTCCTCGGCATACTCTAGGGAGGGGCACAGTGAAATTCCATCCTTGTATTTTATAGGAAACTAAGTGTTGCCTTTACCATGCAGACCCAAGTGCTGCTATATGGATCGGATCCTCCATTTCCTGATAATCCTATCAACAAAGTCATTAAAGCGATGTTCATTATGAGATGTGAAATGTGGATGTAATTTGGAGAAAGTCTTGATTTCAGCATGGCAAAATAATTTATTTCTACTAGATGAAAGAACCAGTGAAAATGGTTTCCTGTTCCCATAGCTGCTCTCAAAGGATACCCCAACGCCAAATGAAAAACAACAGAAATAAACCCTTACCTGGCATACAGCCTAAGCTGCTTGCTCCAGTTGACCACATGGAGTTGGAACTGCCTTGACAATCACATTTGCAGGCTTTACTATACCAAGGTTCCTCTCCGTCGTCCTATCATAACACAGAGAGAGGACCAGCAGAGCAATGACTATCATAGACTCTCAAAGGAAAAATGCATGTTGTTGGTCGTCTAATCTAACCTCTGGCAAAGGGGTCATCGGCTTCTGCTCCTAGACCTCCAGGATTAATTCAGCTCACCCCAAGGGGCCCCAACTTTGTATTAAGTACAATTATAAATGTTGTGAGCATTGGAAAAGCTTATGTTCTACTGGACTGACTCTTTCCCCTGTGGATGTTGGGCAGTGTAGGACAGTGGAAAGAATGATGGATCTGGGGTTCAAGTCTTACTCAGCCACTAGCCATCTCTGTGACCTTGGGCAACTGGCTTGCTTTTTCTTTCTCACTTTCCTAATATGACAAATGAAGGGTTTAGATGAGATAATATCGACATATCTAAGATCTTCACAGTTGTGGTGTGGAAGATGGAGTGCTAGATTTGGAATCAGGAAAATGGATTCAAATCTGGCAAAGAGAGGTTAAGTGGCTTTCCCACGGTCACACAACTAACAACTAATAAGTTTACAAGGCAGGATTTGAACTCAGGTCAGGATAGACTCCAAGTTGAACATCTTATCCACTGAACCCCATAGCTTTCCTGTATCATATATATATGTGTGTGTGTGTTATTAGGATAAGCAAAATGTGGGACTAAAACTTAAAAATATTCCATTAAGTATATTACTAAGAAAATCTGTGAAAACATAACATTTAACCAAATGTCAATGCTGTTAGCATACCTACCTCAGTAGATGATAATGCAAGCGTGACTAGACAAAAGAAATAATCGAGAATGGCAGAGAAAACAGAAAAGAGAGACATAGTAAATTAATAATTATTACTTAAAATCACTCATTAAGCATATCATAAGAAAACAAAAATTAAGAGCCTTCCTGGAAGAAGTGGACAGAGTAACTTCTATTGATAACAAAAGGAAAAAAAAGAATAGGAAATGTTTTAAAAGAGAGGCATGTTTGTTTCTAATATGTGCAGAATATCAAACTACAATCAAAATATAAATCACCAATAGGCAAAAACAATTTAAATCCCAAGTGCTCAAAATACTAAGCTTAAATCTAAAACTGTTTTTTAGTTGTGGATATGATATATAGTTTGATGGAGAAAAAATATTGTATAAAATTAGCTTGTCAGATACTTTTAGCCACTAAATTCCCACTTTTCATCTTTAACAGTCAACTTTAATGAAAAATGTCAGATTTTATTTTTTAGAAAATAAAGGGCCAGACTCAGCTTTGCCATCACCTTTCAGAAACCCATTTATCATCTTAAAAATATCTTTTTGGCTCTCCCACATTAAATCTTTTTTAACCCTTACCTTTTCTCGTAGTATTAATTTTAAGAAGAATGACAAAAACTAGGCAATTGGGGTTAAGTGACTTTGCCCAGGGTTACACAATGAGGAAGTATCTAAGCCCAGATTTGAACCAAAGTCCTCCTGGGTCCAGGCCTGGCACTCTATCCCCCATGCTACCTAGCTATCCCTTCTCAGGTTTAAATTTGACATAGCCTAGCTAAATTCCCAAGTGCTGGCACCATGACTGGCCACAGACAAAGGATGTTGGCACAGTGGATGGCGATTTGGCCAATTCAAGACTATCCCCTTCCCATCCTTTCCCCCAGCCAGCGCATTGCTTCTTTCCCTCTCAGAATCCTGTCTTAAGTGACAGCCACATTATACTGGAAATAACAGCCAAGGTGACCTATACAAGAATGAAGCACTACAGGGGGAAATAGAGATCTCTTTTCAGTTACACACAATCAGAGAACTGACAAATTGTCAATCTCTTTAGACAGAGAAAACAGCCAGAGAGGAAAAACAAAACACCTTCAGCAAAGCAATTTCGGAGAGAAATCTGGAAATGGTGAAAAACCATTCTGTGACTTGAGATCCTGAGAGGAGGGAGGTGATAGAGGTGGAATGGGGTAATGTGTGTAGTGGAGAAAACTGGCCTTGGCAGTCGGGAAAGACCTTCCTCTGAAGCGTGGTGAAGTTCTTTAACTTCTCCATTCTCTAAGCAGTTCTCTAAGGCTCCATGGTTGAAAATTCCACGAGATCTGCTCTGAGAATGCACTAGAAAAGTCTGTGATTGGACCAGGATCCCAGGAGCATCTGGTGAGTGGACCTCACTTCACTCAACTAATATTTATAAATAAAGTACCTACTAGGGACAGCTAGGTAGCCCCTTGGAGAGAGAGCCAGTCCTGCAGGTAGGAGGAACTGGGTTCAAATATGGCCCCAGACACTCCCTAGCAGTGTGACCAGGGTAAGTCAGTTGCCCAGCTCTTGGCATTCTTCTTAGAAGAACTGACATTTCTATTTTCCCCTGCAATTCTTCATTCTTGTAAGGGCTAAAAAAAACCCAATCAAATAAGTACCTACTATGTGCCAGGATGGCTATATAGGGGTAAAAAAAAATGGAAGCAATCCCAGACCTCTAGGAATTACATTCTACTGTGTAGGGAAGGGAGGAATGAGAAACGAACCCTAAGGAAGGCAGCTAAGAATAGCACTTGAGATCACGCGGTGACCTGCGGCAGTGAAGCCGGATGGACAAAGAGCCTTAACTTTTGGACAGATGAGGGATTAGAAGGTTCAGACAGGTAACCTGGATCTGAAAATCTCCTTGAGTCTTTTACAAACCCTGAGCTGCACATTCTGTCTTGGCTTGGAGGTAAAATTAGCTCAGAGGACGCCGCTGAGCCCCAGCTGTCACCAATCAGTAGTTCACCCGAAGGCTCCAGGGACCTTGGGGTCCCTGAGACATTTTCAGGGGATGCACAAGGTCAAAGTGGGTTTCCTAATAATGTTGCTGTTCACTAGTTTCAGTCGTGTCCAGCTTTTTTCCTGGCCCCCGGGGGAGTTTGGTGATTTGCTGTTCCTTCCCTACTTCCTAATAATGGGGTATTTTATTGTGGGGGGCCTCAGTGATTTTAAGAGGGTCAAGAGATCAAAAGGGTGACAACTGCTGGCCTTAAGCAATCCCTGTGTAGTTGAGATGCCAGAGAAAGGAGAGGTCCCTTTCTTTTTGAACCATAGGAACGGTATTCAAGAAATCTAATCTAAGGAGAAGCCAAATAAATCCTACACTCAAAGAGAAAATCGCATCTTCAGTATGGTATAGCAGTGTGTTGGCAGCGGCATTTCACTGGGCTCTGTGGCTGTGAAGAATACAACTCCTGGCCGGTGTGGATGAGTGATTGGTACGCTCTCAAGTCCCCAGGGAACAGTAGCTTACATGCCCATGGGTGTAGTCTACAAAACAAGTATGTGAAGAACCCAAAGAAACATCATTGTGGCTGTCCTTTTGGAAGAGAATTCCTGGCTCATAAGGGACATGATGAACCCCTCCACAATTCCACTGGACGCTCAATCTCCTCTTCTCGTCTTGGGACTCAGAAGGGGTTTTTCGATTTTTGTTTAGACAGTTCTGGAAGCCATGTTTGCCATGAGTTCGACAAGAAGTAAAAAACTGGGGGTTGTGGGGGGTTTTTTACTTTTAAGAAGTATCTATTTGGGGGGCCCAGAATTTACACCCAAAATGCCTTTGTAGCCTCTTGAGGCAAAAAGCATGCACTAATCCCATCCTTCTTCCCCAAACTTCTGCCCCCTGCAACTTTTACCCCAAAATATCAGCCTCTTTTTCATGCTTTAAAATCCCTCAGGAAGAAATGGATGGAATGCAAAGAAGAAGGAGAAAAAAGGTCCAAACTTTCAAGAAAAGAACATTTCAGCTATCGGTCTTTGTTCCCACGTGTTAAAGAATCCTAAAGGAATGGAAGTGAATGCACACACAAGTTCTGCATGCAATTGTGCCTGGTCTTTAAATAGGCTTCTTTCCCCTTCAACTTGAAGCCAAATCTCCCTCCCCCACAAACCCCCGACAACCCGTGGAGTTCCCTTGCAACGTTGTATATGGAATTGGAAGGCCAGTGGGAGACAATTGCCCGAGACACCACTGCCACAATTCAGCACACTGTGTACCAGGCTCAAGTGAACAGCATCCAGAACAAAGCAGGCTTTCATTTCCCTGCCTCAAAGAACAGGACACACTCCAGGGACCACTGGAGCCCCCGGTTCCTGCCTGGTGACCTGCCTCTGCAAGAAGGCTTCAAAGACTTGATGCTTGCCCTGGGGACTGGGAGGGCTGAGAAGAAGATGGACTTTGAGAGCTGACTCAGTTTGACATCCTTGTCAACACTATGACCACTAACCTAAACATGGCATTGACTATGGGCCAGCACAGCGCCAAGTGCCTTATCATTATGATCCCATTTTTATCTACATATGCAGATGTGTGAAGAGAGAGAAAGAGATACACAGAGGGAGGGAGACATGGAGGGAGAGAAGAACAGGGAGAGACAAAGAGACAGAGGAGAGAGAGGGAGAGAGAGACAGAGAGAAAGAGATACACAGAGGGAGAGAAAAACAGGGAGAGACAAAGAGACAGAGGAGAGAGAGGGAGAGAGAGACAGAGAGAAAGAGATACACAGAGGGAGAGAAAAACAGGGAGAGACAAAGAGACAGAGGAGAGAGAGGGAGAGAGAGACAGAGAGAAAGAGATACACAGAGGGAGAGAGACATGGAGGGAGAGAAAAACAGGGAGAGACAAAGAGACAGAGGAGAGAGAGGGAGAGAGAGAGACAGAGAGAAAGAGATACACAGAGGGAGAGAGACATGGAGGGAGAGAAAAACAGGGAGAGACAAAGAGACAGAGGAGAGAGAGGGAGAGAGACAGGAACAGAGAAAGATGAAGGGCAGAAACAAAGAGACAGAGAGATGGAGAGAGACAGAAAGTCTCAGCCTTTACTTTACCTGCCATCCTGCCATGCACAAGAACATCACAGCCTACTCAGCCTGAGGACCTACTATGTAGCACCCTTTCTATTTCTTGTGCAGGTGACAATAAACTAGTCAGCTTCTGGAAATGTCAAAGGGAAATTTAGCCAAGTGTAATCAGTTGAAACCCTGGTTCTCAAAAGCAAAGTGTGGTCAGAAAGGACTACACCTTCAAGGAGATGATATTCTAATAAAGGATACAACCAGGAGCATGCTGGTACATTTTTAGAATCCAGTTCTTTTTTTTTTTCAAATGTATAGATAAGAAGGCAGCTGGGTGGCTCAGTGGACTGAGAGTTAGTCCTAAAGACCAGAGGTCCTGGGATCAAATTTGACCTCAGATACTTCCTAGCTGGGTGACCTGGGCAAAAGACACTTCACCCCCATTGCCCAGCCCTTACCACTCTTCTGTCTTGGAACTGATACACAGTATTGATTCTAAGATGAAAAGTAGAGTTAAATTTTTTTTTTTACTATATAGACAAGACATCTTTAAATTTATTTAAGCTCAGATTCGATAGTGTTTCCTGACTTCCAATGTTTGCACTAAAAATTTAATAATTGGCTCTCCAATTTGAGCTGGCTCCAGCATATTTCTACCATATAGAGAGTAATATTATGTCCAGGAAAAAGAATTTTGGACTAGGCAGTCATGCTCACTGCCTTGTGGCTATCCTTAGAATTTCTGTGATTGACTAGTCCAAAATTCTCTTCCCTAGACACAACTCCCCTGAAGGCTTTGTATGGCCTTACTGGAGTGTAAATGTACATTTCTTGAGGGCAGGTAAGGATTGCCAGTTGTTTATATTTGTAACCCTAGCCCCTAGAACAATATCTAACAGATAATAATAAATAATACTAAAATCAATAAAATAAAAGTGCCAATAAACACCAGTAACTAATCAAATTATCATTTACCATTATGGCTACAAATTTTACAAATTTAAATAATATTAATAAATGGCAGCTGCTTTCTTGATGATGGGAATTATGTCATCTGAACCTATTCACTGACAAAGCAAGTTGGAAAAAGGTAGTTAAAGCAAAACTCTAAAATTCTTGAGAGGTTTCGTCTTGGCTTGAAAGGCTGGCAAATACAAACAGCAGTCTGGATGGAAGACCAAATAAGACCTCCTTAGATCTGATTATAAAAATGTCTTAAAGGGAACCTAAACTTCCATAAGGTTCAAGATCATGTGAGCATCAGAAGTTCCCATCTTTATTATTACTTTTCCCAATGTGCCATCTCTGATGAGAGGCCGAAGTAACACAGAGACTAACATGTCCAACAATTTGACTTGAGATCTCTGCTGAATTCAGGGTGGGCCACTACATAAGTCAGAGCTTTTGTCCTTGCTACCCTCAATTACCCCCTTTAATCCACTCTGCGAATACTGCCATCTTTTAACCCAGAAATTTTGATACTACTAAAGCCAGCATCCAAAATGTCTAACATGCAAGTTATTTGTTCATCCTGTAAAAATGAAATGTGTCTTTCAATCCTTACAAAGGGGATTTTATTTGAAGAAAGACGAATTGACTCTCTCTATAGCCTTTCTGTTCTTTTTTCCAAGAGTGTAATTTCAAACCTGTGAGAAGGAATGCCAAATCATAAACTCATCTCACAGCTGGCATGATAAATATTTATAACATATACAAGGCATTCAGTGAAAAGAGCAGAGAGAATGCCACATCGAAGATAAGCCAAAGCAGAAGTGGATTCACCCTTTCCACTTATGAATGGGAAATCTGTGGATGAGTGGTAGGTCTAACCCACTGAAAGAGAAGAGAGCCTCCTCACTGGAGCCCTCCCTCCAGTTCGGATGAATCCCATTGGTCCTAATTATAACTTTACCTCCAATGCCCAAATTCCTTCCATTCTGCTGGGGTCCCCAATTCCCCCAAATTGTTTGATCTCTTTTCCCTGGCAGAAGTCATCTCATTAAATTAAAGATGGATCGACCGCGTTGTGTGGTATAAAAGACAGTCTCCCTAATTTATTCCTCACAGCCCTTGTGCTAAGGATTCCCAGGAAGGGCTTAAGCTGTTAAAGGTTTTTGGTTTTGTTTTCTGCTTGTTTGTTTTGTTTTGGTTTTCTCTGCCTAGGCCTGAGTTTGCTCATCTGCCAAACAAGGGAGTGCCTGAGCTGGCTTCTGAGATCTCTTCCAGCTGTAGCTCTGTGATTAAGATGAAGATGTGAGTCTCGGGTGTACCAGGAGACCCAGCACTCAAAAAGAGATTTTGGCTTTCTGCCCACATCAGAATTGCTCCCGTCTTGGAAGTCTTCAGACATCTGAACCTCGGATGTGCTATAGTTCTAAGTATAAATTCTTGACGTTGGGTCATTCTTGTAAACATTCTGAGGTTGGGACATCTTTGGGGCTAGGTAGAAAAATCTGCTTTTCTCTACTTTCTAGGAATATTCTTCACATTGTCTTTTTCTGATATAATAACGTTTCCTAGAATTTCAAATGAAAATGTGACATGTTAGTCAATACAAAGTATGTATGATTTTGGATAATAAGCCTTTTTTCTTGCTCTTGTCAATACTAAACTCTACAAAGATGCCTTTCCCCCCAAGCTAAATCAAACTCCTCTGAGAACATCCACCTATTCCCCCCACGAGACACGAACATGTTACTCTGGCGGGAAGGCAAAAAGAAAGCAACTTTGCCCAAGAGATCCCAATTATTCCCCGGATAAATCCTTCAAGTCACCTGTCCAGTGATTAAATCCACCACGCGAGCTCTCTAAAGAGTTGGGCATTTGTGATTCGGCCATCTGCCGGCCTCTCTGGGGGGCGGAATGGACTCCTGGGTTATGACTCCCAGAGTTCCTTGGAAGAATTAATGCGGACAATGAAGTCTCGGAAAGCTGGCCAGGTAGGAATGAATGCGGACCGCAAACTCAGGCGTGGACAGGTATCATTTCTTTACAAAATTCCAAGTATTGGGGGAAAACCATAGTTAGAACTTGGGCTACGACTGATTTCCGAGATAAGCTGAGATCCTCGAAGCGCACCTTCTCAAAGGCCCACAGTGAGTTGTCTGCTCAGTAACAGAAAAAGTCCTTTCTGGGGAGCCAAAGGCCAGTGGATGTCGTCATAGATTGGGCTGCCGATTGGCAGAGCAAAATACATATCACAGGAGACACTGCGCCATTGTGCTCAAGGACTTCACTTTTCAAAGGGAAAAATGGCCTCGGAAGGGTCTTTCTAGCCACTTCCTGCAATACACAGCTCTGACTCTGGGCTCCCAGAGGAGTTTGAGTCACCTGCAAAGAAGGGCGGAAGCAAAGGAAAAAGGGGAGGAAGCAGCAATCGAAGCAGGATCGTTCTGATAACGGGAGGAGACTGTGCTCTGGGGGGATGCCCTGGGCTTGGGCTTGGAGGCAGACATTGACGCAGAAAGCCGGTGGCTAGGTCCTGGGGCAAATGCTAGCTAAATGACCATAGGCAAATGGTCTGAACCATTTCTCTTAATTTCTCTGGGCCTGTAAAATAAGACTATTTGCCAGTGATCAGGTGGTCAGCTAGAGGGTGCAGTGGATAGAACACTGAACTGGGGTCTGGAAGACCTGATTTCAAAACAGCCTCAGACCGTATGCGCTTCTGAGTGACCCTGGGCATGTCACATAACCCTGCCTGCCTCAGTTTCCTCATCTGTAAAATGAGCTGGAGAAGGAAATGGCACACCACTTTAGCACCTTTGCTACGAAAATCCCAAATAGGGTCACAAAGAGTTAGATACGGCTGAAATAGGGTTGAAGGATAACCACTGAAAGTGTGAAATTCAATTTGGTGGCTGAAGATCTGGGGTTTGAATCCTAGTTTTAACCAGCAGCAACTCACTTTGGGGAAATTCATTTGGGGAGAAGAAGGACCACAGAAGTGAATGGGTGGGAGAGAAGGAGAGGAAAATCTGGGAAGAATCTAGCAGCAAAACCCTGGAGGGGACAGGCTGGGGCCAATCCTGCTGCCCAGAGAGCCAGAGGAGCCTCCAAGATGGCGGTCAGAGAAAGGAGGAAGCCTGCCTGCTGGGGATGCTGGTGCCTCTGCGAGTTAGAATTCTGGTCTGACTTCTGCTTGTCCTGCTTATTTGCTGCATGACTTAGGCCTCCGTGTCCTTGCCTGTAAAATGAAGGGCTTTGTGGTAGACCATATTTAGAGCCCATTTTAGCTTTAAATCCTATGAGTTCATCTTGAGGAACAAGCTCTCTAAGTGCGCCTTACGGCCAAGTCTCAGAACCAAAGGCTCATCCTCACGTTCTCTTTCTCCCTCCCCTGTGGACAATCTCGAGTGAGCAAGCTCTGAGGCACAAATGTATGGGAGGAGGAAGGACCAAGGGAGGCCTTCCCAGACAGGGTCATATAAAATGTCAGCGCTGCGGTGCCTTTGTCTGTCCACTTGTTTTTAAAAACACAACCTAGCACGATTTAATCCCAGGAATAATTGCAGCTGGGGGAGGGGGGAACAAAAGCCTTCTCAGGGAAAAGAAATTAAAACTACAAGGTGCCATCGTTTCGGTATGAGGGGGAGGAAGCTTGTCAACCCAAGAAAAGCATCCTAGAACCAATACTGTGTACTTAACAAGGACTTAACCAGGTGAATGGAAGAGAAAGACAGAGTGGAATCCTGGTACTTTGCTGGGCTTTCTTTTGAACAGGTGCTACCCATGATTTCTCCCCATGTTACATACCTGTTTAAAGGTGTTTGCCAGGTTCGGTACCGACCTTCCCAGCACTTGGCACAGGCCTGGCACTGTAGATGGTTTCATAAATGTTAGTTGACTGACTTACTGCAAAGGTATAATTCAGGGAGGATACTGAGAGAAGTAGATCATGGCAGGAAAATTCATTCTAGCCACATTTCTGAAAACACACGCTATTGGATTGGGAAGATCTCATTTCAAATCCAGCCTCAAATATTTTATTAGCTGAGGGATACTGGGCAAGCCTCTCCATCCCTATTTGCCGCAGTTTCCTCCATTTAAATTGGGTCTAAGAATTATACCCACTTCCCAGGGTTTTTGCGAGGCCCAAATGAGATAATATTTACAAAGTACTCAGCACGAAGACTGGCGCGTTGTTGTTCAGTTGTTTTTCAGCCCGTCTGACTCTTAGTGACCCCATTTGGGGTTTTATTGACAAAGATACAAGAATAGTTTACCGTGTCCTTCTCCAGCCCCTTTTACATACAAGGAAACAGGCCCATGGGGCTGAGGGACTTGCTCAGGGTAACACAGCTGCTAAATGTCCGAGGACAGATTTGAACCCAGGAAGCAGGTCCTTCATAAGTGTCTATTCCCATCCTTCCTTTTCTCCCTCATTCTCTCTTCCTCTTTTTTCTTCTCTCCCTCCTTCCCTTCTTCCTTAGAAAGGGTTCTAGATGGGGAGTCTCAGGATCTGGGTTTGAATTCCGGCTCTGTTTCTGACTGCCTGTGTGATATGGGTAAGTCACTTCCCCTCTCAAGCAATTTCATTTAATAATATCAACAGCTCACGTTTACCTGACCCAAACTCAGTCTGTGTTTTATGATCCTTCACACAAGCTGAGCAGTTGATATCCAGGGTGCTGAGGGAAGGGTGCGAGTAAAGGACCGTTACTCACCCGCATGCCATTGCTGGACTAAAAGGCAGAGGAGTCCTGGGGACGTGCTTAGCGAGGAGAGAGGGCTAAATGCCGGGTTAATCCCCACTTTGAGGAAGTTCTTTCAGCTGTCAAGTGCCGGCTCACCCCTAGAATTTTTGTTTTCTACTTTAAAGTAAAATGTGTCAATCTTGTCTTTAGCTAGACTATAAACTTCTGGGGGGGCCTATTCAATGTTTAATTTTAATTTGGATTCACCCCTGAACCTAGTTTAGGGCTGAGGCCATGACAGGCATGTAACAGCGACTGATTAATTAATCAATCAAACAACCAATCAGTTCACTGGATTTCCTCCTGGGCGTACTATGAGCGTTAGCCATTGGTGTGGTCTTGGAGAAATGTCAACCCACCCTTTTCTTATTTTAATGAGACCAACAACTTTTGCGCTGATGGCGCCCCCAAACAGCACCACACAAGGTTGGGTTTTTGTACTCTTGTAGGATATCACTGTGCAGTGAGAGAGGTAAAAACAAGTCAGTATCTCTTAAGCAGCAACTATGTGCCAGGCACTGTTGGACGCGTTTTACAAATATTATCTTAGTTGAAAGATGAAGAGACAAGGAGGGGCCAGAAGACAAAAGCTGTCCCAGGTGGGTGCTGCCCCGGAGCTGAGCTGCTGCCACAGTGGCGCAGTGCTGGCCCCTCAGAGCAGAGGAGGGGTGCCGGCTGTCTACGCCGAGGCCATTTTAGCTTCACTCACAGAAATGCTCTGCTGGACTATTCTTGGCGAGGAGGATGGGGAGAGGGTCAGTATTTTCTTAAAGGTGTACATTCGAAATAGTTGAGTTACTGGGATAAGGTGATGACATGATGAAAGCAAAACAAAAGGCAAGGTATCTTAAGAAACTGTGAAGGTGAATTCCTGAGTGGAAACATGAACTCTGGCCAGTGATCTTGGCAAAGCATCCTCCTGCCTCCCAGAAGGGTGTGTGTGTGTGTGTGGGGGGGGATTAGAGGTACAGAATGAGGCAAAAATTTCTCAAAAAAGAGACCGAGGGGTTGCTTTGTTTTGCTTACCTCTGCTGTTTTATTTCAAGGGAGAGTTCTATTGGCCAGAAAGTGGGAGAAGGCTAGTCAATAGGGATTTGGCAATGATATTAAAGAAAGGGAAAAAGAAGAGAGAAAATAGAGCCTTATTTCTAAAAGTAAAGACCCCCATCCAAAGTCACCATGAATGTTAAAACTCCGTTTAACCGATTTTATGATGGAAGGAAATCATAGCACTCGCAGAATACATGGGTATGGTTAGGGTAGAATTCTGATTGTACTTCTACAGTTTGGTCCTCTCAAGATGTGAAATCAGAAACACAGTGATGGAGCTAGACGGGTCCATGCATTTCTTGTCCCATAAAGAATGTGTCCAAAGTAAGCAATCAGTAGAATCCCAAATCCAAGCAACCTCTAACGTCTGAAGTAAACTCATGAAGGCCAGTACTTTTGTAAAGGAGACGTGCTTTTTCTCTTGACCATTTGAAGGTATATGATCGGAGTGTGAAAGAAAATAATAAGTTATTTAAAATATGAATTGATCCTTTAACTTTTCCCTTTTAAGTGCCTCTCCCGGATGGTACCATACAAAGACATACACAAATATATTAGTGTTTTCAGTCTTCACTGGAGAATCTCTGAATCAATGACAAATGAGATGATGCCTAGAAAGAGCTCTGTAAACCTTAAAGAAATCTAAACTACTGCTAGGAACATCCTTACTGTCATTGTTACTAGGGTAATAACCCTTTGAATGAATCTCTACTCGGACTTAAATCAAAATTGCAGTCTTGCTCTTTAGAACTATTTGTGAGTATTCAATGTAACAATCGTTCTTTTCTCCACTTTCCCTCAATTCCACTGGCTCTACGTTTCCTCTAGAATAGGCTACATCCACATCAGAAAGCCCATCGCTAAGACCTGGAGAGATCACCCATTATTAAAGAAGGTGTGCTCGACAGAAGAAACACCCCTTCACAATGAAGAATGCCTACCATACCTTCACAGCCCAAAAGCAGGAAGAGGAAGAGGTTTTCGGTCTTGAGCTGCATTTTTCCTGTATGTTCTTGGGGCCGCTCCTCTCGTGCTTATGTGGAGAGCTCCCCGAGCCAGGGGAAGATTCACTCGGGCATTTGCCTTTATAAGTGTCTTATTTCCGTGCGTATTTATGGCTTTTGCCAAGCACCAGTCAAGCTATTCCGCTGAGTTCCTGTCCTCACTAGCAGGGAGTCTTAGCAGAGATCACTGAGGTGAGATTGATTAGTGGAGACAGGCATTAGAGGTCTTCTTAGCTAAAGCTGAAGAAAAGAATACAAAGGAATAGGAACGACTTGTTCGGGACTACATGGGAGGCCTCTAGCTTCAATTCACTAATATTGATTAAGGGCCCCGTGTCCCAGGCACTGTGTCAGTGCTAAAGACAGGTGGGCTACCTGAAGGAAACAGTCGAAGGTCGGATGTCCTGAGTCAGAGGCACGTCGTGATTTCAACTACTCGAAGGCTCGCCGTTGGATTCAGGAGGGGGAAAAGGGACGGGATTTCTTGAAATCCGAGTTTTCCAAAATGTTTCCCCTACAAAGTATTCATCTTTAATTCCTGCCCGCAATAAGCGGATGTTCTATGAAGAGGAAACAGCCCACATACGCTTTAGGTACATTTTAGACAGAATTCTCAGGAGAAGGGCTAGATCTACTAAGGACTTCATACCTGAATAGGGCTCCACAGGGCACAGTGGTCCGGGGACATGGAAGGGAGAGAGCCATCAGAGAAGGTCTCCAGGCAACGGGGCAGCGATGGCTGGTTTAGGCGATCAACCACTTAAAAAGGATCCTCAGTGAAACCGCAGGCTTTTGCCACACTTCACAGCAGCAAAGGGAACGCCAATGTGGCTGCCAGTCCCTGAGAGTGAGGCAGTAGTGAGGGGAGAGGACTCCGTCCCAAAGGGCCCTCAGCGTCCCTGGGCTCCATCCAAAGAAGGGAGCTGTGGCTGAGGTCGGGAGCCCAGCCCCCTCTGGCCTCGCGCACCTCTAGGAGGCTTCCCCAAATGCTCTTTCCCCGCTCACATTCTCCTCAGCAGGAGCCTGCCCTGAATCCATCTTTTTGGCGCGGCTGCTATCCTGACGCGAAGCTTTAAAGCAAGACCCGATTTCACACGCTTTTAGGTTTCCTTCCTCGGGCTCGGAGCAGAATGAATATCAAGGCTGGGCTCAGCCTCCGTGAATGAACAACCAATGCGATGACGGGGACAAGGCTCTGGGTCGAAGTCATCCACAACGGCAAAGTGTCCGCAAATGTGCCTTAAGTGCCTGCCGAAGCCCCGCCCAGGTCAGGTTGTGAGAAAACAAGTCAAAACGCCACAGCGCCTGCCTTTCAGGGGCTTCTGTTCCACTGCAGGAAATGTCGCACTGGAATGGAAGAAGGTAAGACCTTGGGCGCTGCTCGCTTATAAACATTGGGGGTTTCTGTAGCGCTCTTTATCAGAGAATGATGTGGCCCATCCATGGAAGGCCTTGGATGTCACTGAAAGGTGAGCCTTAGGGATAACATTGAAACTCCACAAAGACCCTCGGGATGGGTGTCAGCCTGGACAAACCCTCTTTCATCGTTGGAGCCAGTCCTGGGAAGCACCCGCCCTTTACCTGTCAATACCGCTCCCTGGCCTAGGGATTAGGGGACCATTTCTCTCACTTCCTGGAGGAGCGGCCTCCTACAAATGTGCATCTTCCAGTTACCTCCAGGAGAGATGCTGCTCCTTTACTGGACAGTTAAAGCTCTTCGCCTAGTGGCCCTTCCCATCTACCCCATCACACCCTCCCCTCCCCTTAAGGTCCTGGGGCTGGCTGCCTGGATCTCCGCCCAGACCCCATCTCCATGGTTCCCCCCAGCCGTAGATAAGTTTGTGGAGGGCAAGGACTCTTTTTCCCTTCCTTTATAACCCGGAGTGTTTAGCCAAGTGCCTGGAACATACAAGGGATTTGCAAATTCTCGGGGACTCGTTGATCAGAGGTGGCAGATACTGTGGATAAAGTGCCAGGTCTGGAGTCAGGAAGACGTGTACCTTCTTGAATCTAAATCTGGCCTTGGTCACTCCCTCGCCCTCGTCAAGTCACTCAACCCTGTTTGCCTTCGTTTCCTCATCTGTAAAAATGTGCCGGGAGAAGGAAATGACAAGCCATTCCTAATCTTTGCCAAAAAAACAAACGCACAACCCAAAGGGGGTCCTGAAGGGCTGGACCCAACTGAACAACAAGGAGAAGAAATCATATAAGAGGCGGAGAAGCACTGCAGGACATGCATTTCCATTCCTTCCTCCTGGCAAAGCTTCACATTCATTCCAGATTTTCCCCAATTCCTCCGGAACTCTGAATCTTAATGTAGAGATGGTCCAGGGACTGCATTCCAGGTTGTGTGAACTCTGGGTCCTTACTGAGACTCCCCCCACCCCAGGAAAGGGAGTCAAGGAGAAGAGCCCCCCAGGCTTTCTCTCCAACTTCACCCAAAATTCAGCCAGCTCCCAAGAGGAACTTCCCTCAAACTCCTCCTGGTTCAGGCCAACCAATTAATAGGGATTTTGTGCCCAGGGGATTTGTTCATCTCCATATTGGATTAGAAGCACAATTAATATGGAAACAGGGAGTTCATCTCCTTGGATGGGAACTTGTATTTAAACCGAGTGGGCACTGGGAAGTCACTAGAAAGGATAGAAGGAGACAGAATACTGTTGTTGCGGGATGCTGGGTGTAATTTTTTTAAGTGGAATTGTAAAGGGGGACCTATCTTAGTAGTTAAAATAACGAAAGGCAATCTGTCTAGGTTTCTCATCTGTAAAATGTGTGCCAGAGCCTTCTCACTCTAACATTCCAGGGCTTAATTCTAGATAAAAATGGAGAGTAAATTCAGTCTTAATTTTAAGCAGTAAAAGTTGATTGTCATGTATTACATACACAAAGTAATAAAAAGAAAATTAGATCTGTAGAAGAGCTGTCTCTATGAGATGAAAAAAAACCACTATTATTTCTGAGCCTTTCATCAATGTGGATTTTCATCTCTAAATTTGCATGGAAGAGATTTGAACAAACCCCAAGACTATTATAACTAACTAGTATAATAAAATATTACTCCCCCCCCCAATGTTACATAGCTTTGCTGATTAATGAAAACTGTGATACTGGCCCCATGGGCCCGCCATGTCCCCTCCCCTGCTCACCCCCTTTCTTCTCCCATCAATATGAAAGTTCTTTTCAGTTGGGGGTCTTTCTTTTTCATTTATATTTGCCTGGCACGTCATCAAGTGCCAATTAGTGACGTGTCACAGAATCCTAGAACAGAGGGCATCAGCGGGGACCTTAGACCGTCTCTCCTCCCTCCACCTGGGCAGAAGTCCCCATGGGAACCCCAAGCCTGGCCTGCAATACGAGGGCGGGGTTTGGACGGGACTCTCATTTCCGTTGCGTGGGTAAATGACGTCATCCCTCTGGCGCTCCCGCTCTTCCTCTGTGAAAGGAGATCTGCAGGGCCCTTCGAGCTCTACATTCTACACTCTCTGATGAGTGGGAGACAGCCGTTATGTTTATAATCAACTCCGATTAGGAGGAAGTCGTCCCCGTGTTGGGTCAACATCTGGGTTAGTGCATCCTGACTCGGGCCCAGAGGGGCAGCCCTCCACCACCTACCCTATCTTTAGCCTTTCGAAATGTAAATGATCCTGTAAGATCTACCCATGAATCCACAGGAATTTATTCAACAGTCGCTCTATGCCCCGCTGGGCTAGAGAAACGAAGAGGGCAACGGTGGTCCCTGGTCCTGAGGAGCTCACGCTTCCTAGGGAGCAGAGGACAAGAGAGAGGCATTCCCGTCCCCCTTTCCAGGAAAAACGCACCGGAACAAGCAGGAACCTCGGAGGTGAAGGGCTAAGAATCCCTCCTCTAACAGTCATCTGTCAATCACTACTCTTTGGGTCTAAGACAAATATTTGTTAAGGATTTAGGATGGAGGAAGCCGGATGGCTGAGGGGTTAAGCCAGCCAGGCCTGGAGTAGAGAAGTTCTGGGTTCAAGTTCGAACTCAGCTACTTCCTGGCTATGTGACCTTGGTCAAGTCATGGAACCCTAAGGCCTAGCCCTCATCACTTTTCTGCCTTAGAACAGATACTTATGTATGGATTCTAAGGCAGGAAGGTATGTGGAAAGGAAATAAGACTGACAGTTTGTGGGGGAAGGGCCCAACTGGGAGTGGCAGTTGGGTCTTGTGACTAGCACTTCCTTCCTGCAGGGAGAGGGCTTGCGTCCTGGGGTTGGAGGGGAGAGGAGCTTGTTCAGCCCAGTCTGGAGTGGCATGCTGTTCTTGGTTCAGCCCAAAGACACAGGCCTCTGAAGGTTAGATTTGTTCTTGTTTGCTTTCTGTCTACTGCTAAGATTCTGAATTAGAACAACGAGAGCAGAAGGGAGTGGGACAAACTCTCCGCCAGCCTCTGGGCCTGGCCTCAGGTCTGAAGCTGAGAAAAACTCCAATCCCAACTAGTTATTAAACTTCATGTTATTTGAATTCGCAGTCAGATAAGTGGACTCTCTTTTCTGGTCATAGAGGGAGCTGAACTTCAGTTCAGTCATTCAAAGACAAACAGACCTCTTTGGACCCCTGCTGTTTCCTCTCAGCAGGGGGCATCTCCCTCCCTTGCCTCACCAAGCAGTGTTCCCTCTCTCCCCTTAACTCCTCCTTACCCCATACAAACCTCCCATTATTCCCCATTTATCCCCATTTTCCCAATCCCATTCCCTTTCCCAATAAATATTACAGTTTTTGGCAGAGCCAGCCAGGTTTTCCAACCTATTTTGTCAAGAATTTGAGAAGTTGGGCCTACATACATTCCAAAAGCCTGTGACTGTGAAAAGTAACCATTTTGAGAGCAGTGCTGAGTGCACATAATCTGCCTAGTGATGCCACGCCCAAAGAAACCACTCCTCCTGAAGGGAGGAGGCGACTCTTAAAGGGCCAGACTTAAAAACATTTTTTCTGTTGCAAAAAGCTTTTCAAGATACAAGACGGCAAAGAAACTATTCCTTGCCATGGGTTATCTAGCCTGGATTGCGTAGTTCTTGTATGTGTTTTACGACTTATTGTTTGTCACGATTCCAGATTATATTTATTTTCTGCTTAGCATCTATGAAACTTTGCAATGGCTGAATATAAGTATGTATCGCTTGATTTCATTCATTCCCACATATGCCGGAGCATTATTCTTCGTAACCAAATTATACTATGCCCTAAAAAAAGGTGTGCATCTAATTTTGGGGAAAAAAAGCAAAAGATAATGAAATGGCTGTGACAATTTTAGCCATGAAGGAGGAGATAATCCAAAGAAAGGAAATGATGAAGCAATTGACTGAAGAGAAACAATGTGGCAAAGGTATTAACACACAACAAGACATACCTAAAAATAACAATGTCGTTCAGCAAGAAAATACAGATGGGGCTGAAGGGGGAATACCAATATTGCCACTAAGAGATCAAACCAGCCTACCACCAGATAGCGGCATAATTCATATTAAAACACATAAACCATTTACAACAGCTGACCTTGAAAGTCTGAAAAGACGGATGCCTTCCTGGTTTTCAGAACCGATGAGATGTTTAAAAGAATTTAAAAGAGCAGTTAGGCTTTATGATCCAGATGTCCAGGACACTGAAATTCTTCTCTCAGAATTATTTTCAAAAAGGGAAAAACAACAATTCCTTGATGAAACTAGAAAAAAATCCAAATTTAATATCATGGCCAGAGGAAGGAACAGACTTAGAGTTATCTAATAATGAAAATCTACGTTACCTAAGAAAGGCCAGAGAAGACTTATTAGAGGCAATGAAAAGTTTTTCAAAAAGACCAGATACTTGGAGAAAATTTGAGATATTGAGACAGGAAAGTGGGGAACATCCGTCAAAGTTCCTCGATAGAGTGATTGAAGTAGCAGAGGATGCGCTTGGATTTGAAAATTCAAATGAACAAAATCTCCAACACATAAGGAGACAATTTGTGAAAGGCAGCAACACACCTATAAGATCATATTTTAAACTTCAATGCCCAGATTGGGAAACACTTAAGTCTAGAAGATTTAAGAAAAACTGCAACTTACATATTTTCAGGTCATAAAGAAATGCTAGAGAAAAAGGATGAAATAATAAAAGAGCTTAAAGCCAAGCTCAAGGAGGCAAATAGCTCAAGTAAATATAAAGAAATTGAAGAAATAAAAAATCTAGCCACTCTGCAATCATACAAACCCACACAAATTACACACAAAGCAATCAAAAGAGAAATTTACCCAGATGTTTCCTCTGTGGAAAATGGGTCACATGGTCCAAAACTGTTATTTAAAGGCACAATTATTCCAAGCTAATAACAAAGGTCTTGGAAAAGCAACGTAAAGTATAGCAGCAATAATACACAAACAAACGCAAAATGTGATTGTAATTGCAAAAAATCATTGCAAGCACCAAATTTAGAAACCATGGAGAGGTACATCCAACAAGGAGCGAAATCACGTTATTTGCAAGTAGTCTCAGGTGCTGCAAAACAAAGTCAGTTATGAAGCCAGGTGTATGGGATAAGATCAAAAAGGAAAAATGGAAAAGAAAAGGGGAAAATGAAAAGGAAGGAGACTGCATGCAGATAGAATGTGGGGTGCCAAAAGCACAAAATAAAAATAAAGAACAAATAGAAGAAGAAATTCAATTAGATAATGATATAACAGAGATTAAAGAGAAAATTTTTGGAACAGTGGAACAAGCTACAAAGAAAGAGGAAGAAACAGAACTGGCAACAGTCTGTAATACACAAAGTGTAAATGAATTAATTGAAGCATATGAGCTAACAATAGAAGGGTCCAATGGGGAGGAAAATGCAATAACAGAAAACATTCAAATTAGCAGACCTCCTGGAGACAATGGCATGGAAAACAGAGATGCTATTGCAAAAGAAAATACCAATGATATAATAGAAAAGTCAACTTTAAATCCTTATGCAGAAGAATTCCAACCAATAGTAAATGCACAAGAAAAAGCAAACACAAACATTGTTATGCCATCCTTAAGTCTTCATGATAATGCAAATCCCTTGCAAACTGATGATGGATTGCAAAATGAATGTTCAGAGCAACAAGAAAAGTCTGTAGATGAAGAACAAAACTGGGATTTGAACAAAATAGAAATAGAGGCACCTATGGTCCAAGTGTGCCAACAAAATGAGAACACAGAAGCAAGGGTCATGCTAAAAGTGGGTAATGAGATCTACCCAACTCCTATCAATACAGGAGCAACTAAATCTGTTTTAAAAACATCTCCCAAAGACAGCCAAATCACAAGTTACATACAAATAATGGGGGCTACAGGGAAAAAACAGAGAGTACCAAAACTAAAATAAAAAATGGTAACACTAGGATCCCTAACAACAGAACACACATTCTTGTTAATCCCAGAATGCCCAATTAACCTTCTTGGGAGAGACTTTTTGTGTAAAATTGGAGCAACTATTCAATGTGATAAATCGGGGAAAATTTTTCTACATCTTCCCAAAGACTCTTTAAAACATTATCCATTGCTATTCATGGGGCAAGTGGATGATGAACAAATTCGGAATGAAGGTACGATATTTGAAATACCAAGTGATATACCCGAAGGATTTTGGGCTACACATTCTTCAGATGTAGGGATTCTAAAGTCAGCAATACCAGTAAAAGTAGAAGTTAAAGAAGGGACACCACCAAGGATACCACAATACAAACTAAGTAAAGAAGCCATCGATGGAATCAACCCAATTATCCAAAGCTTGTTGGATCAGAAAATTTTAATCTCAACAATTTCAGAATATAATACACCAATAATACCTATAAAGAAAACAAAACGTGACTCTGAAGGAAAAGTTCAGTGGAGACTGGTCCAAGATTTAAGGGCAGTAAATAGCTTTGTGAAAAAGTCCCATGCAGTCATTCCAAGCCCATCTAAAATAATTTCAGAAATCCCAAGTAACTCTAGATATTATACTGTTGTTGATCTGTGTAGTGCTTATTTTAGCATTCCAATTGCAAAGGAAAGCCAAAAAATCTTTGCTTTCACTTGGAATGGGACTCAGGTGACATGGGGAAGATTACCAATGGGATTCTGTGATAGCCCAACAGCATTTTGCCAAATCTTGCAACAAGATTTACAGAACATCAGATTTAAGGAAAGCAAAATTGTGCACTATGTGGATGACATACTTCTTGCATCCCCATCTGCTAAAGTTTGTTACCAGGATAGTAAAAAACTCCTCCTAGAGCTATATAAGAAAGGTCACAAAGTTTCCAAATCAAAACTACAATGGGTCATACCTAAAGTAGAATACCTAGGATTTATCTTTGAAAAGGGGACGAGAAAAACTTCCAAGAAAAGAGTAGAAGACTTTCTCAATGTGAAATTGTGTTGCTAAGCAACTAAAACATCACTTTAAAACGTTGGCAACCATTGAATCCGGCATCCTTGATTTCAGATCTGCCGTTAGAAGGGGAACCCATACATGATTGCCAAGAAACAATATCAGTAGTAGAAAAGCCAAGAAATGATTTAAAAGACACTCCCCTGGAACAACCCGACTTTGAAATGTATACCGATGGTTTGAGCAGGATAGTTAATGGAGAAAGGTATACTGGAGCAACAGTAGTAACACTAACAGAGACATTATGGTATGCGTCCTTACCAAAGCAAGTGAGTGCCCAAGGGGCAGAGCTAGTTGCTTTATTAAATTCTTTGCAAATCGGTAAAGATAAACGGGTCAATATTCCCAGTATGCATTTTCAGTAATTCATGCCACTGCAGAAATTTGGAAACATAGAGGATTTTTGACAAGTGCAGGTAAAGAGATCGCATATGCCAAACTAATAATGCAACTTCTTGAGGCTGTACAACTTCCCAAGGAAGTGGCAATAATCCACTGTAGATCACACACAGGGGCTAATGATCATGTGTCTTTAGGAAACCATAGAGCTGACATTACAGCAAAATTTGGAGCTAGAGAAGGACCTTTTCATGTATTGAATTTCTCAAGAGTTGAATAGGACAATCTAACTGATGCCTATAATGAGCAGGAAATTTAATCATGGATAAAGAACTTAGGAACAAAACAAATAAGAGGAATATGGTTTTCGCAACTAGGCAAGCCCATCCTGCCTAAAAATGTATTTTATCACGTGTGCAATGCAATACATGCACAAGGACACTGTGGAACCCAAGCTGTGATCGATTCAGTGAGATGATTTTGGACTGCACCAGGAATATCCTCATATGCCATAAGAATTTGTCAAAAATGTAAAATTTGTATGCAATTCAATCAGGGAGTTTATAAGACCAAAGGCTTAGGAGGTCGTCCCTTAGCATATACTCCATTTGAATGCATACAGATAGATTTTATCAATATGCCAAAAGACAAAGGGTTTAAGTATTGCCTTGTCATCATAGACAGACTGACTAGATGGCCAGAAGTTTTTCCTTCCAAAAAGAACAATGCAGCATTTGTGGTCAAAATCCTATTAAAAGAAATCATACCTAGATTTGGGATTCCCTCAAAATTAGACTCAGACCGTGGAAGTCACTTTACTTAGTCAATATTAAATGAAATTTATAAAAATCTAGGAATACAAGCCACATACCACACACCATATCATCCCCAAAGTTCAGGGCAAGTGGAAAGATTAAATAAAGACATTAAAACATTGATAGGAAAATTTTGTGCAGAAGCACACCAAAAATGGACAAACATTCTGCCATTAGTTCTGTTCCATCTTAGAACACGACCCAGTGGAGATTTGCACATCTCTCCATTTGAGATGCTATATGGACATGCAATTTGGCAAGGAAGGACCTGTAAACCAGCTTACATTGCCATGATAGGTGGAGATTGTCAATTAACAAAATATATACAAGCTTTACAGACAAGAATAGCAGAATTGCATGAAATGGGCTTGATACAACAAACAGTACCCCTGGATTACAATTTGCACAACATCAAACCAGGAGACATAGTATACTTAAAAAATTTCACCTGTGTGACCCTGGGCAAGTCACTTGACCCCCATTGCCTAGCCCTTACCACTCTTCTGCCTTGGAGCCAATAAACAGTATTGACTCCAAGGCGGAAGGTAAGGGTTTAAAAAAATGTTTTTCAATAGAAAATTGGCCACAGACATAAAATGGACTGGACCACATGAAGTATTGCTTACTACCCCAACAACTATAAAAGTTACAGGGAAAGACTCATGGTTTCACTGTTCCCACGTGAAACCAGAAAAAGTTCAACACCACTGTAACAGACATCGAAGATAATTAGACAACAGATAGGGCTGAGAAATGAAAACAAAAACTGATTAACATAAAAAGTACATCACAAAGAAATAATAGTGACACATAATGTTCTAGACAACTTTCCAGCCCAGAGGAAAAGCAACCCAGAGGAAAAGAATCCCAGAGGAAAAGAATCCCAGAGGAAAAGATTTTAAACCAGCCCAGAGGAAACGTATCAAGAAAAGATGCTAGAGACAAGAAACAAAGAGGAAAAGCTGAAATTTGACAGCTAAGACTTTGAACTTTGTAAATTTGCTTATATAAGAAGAGGACAGATTTAAAATGAGACTTATGTGTAAGACTGAGTGTGTTGAAATAATAAAACAAAAGTAATTTCACATATTAGGGAAATAGCATGCATCACTACATAACATGGAAGAAAGAAGGGATCCATCAGTCAACATGAGAAGTGGAAATCTGAAGAAACTTGATAAGTATTAATTCAACACAACACTACTAGACACAAAACACAAAATCACAAACTGACATATTGAAAGAACTTGTTTATATAAACAAGTGTCTAAAATTGTATTTATGCAAAATGTAAATATGTATATAGTTAGTTCCATAAGATCTTTGGCAAATAGAAAGATTAATAGATATTTCTATTTGACTGACATCATAATGTGGAACAATGTGTATTGTTGTATTATATGTAAATAATTTCTGTAAATAATGTATTAGTTTTCGTTAACGCAGAGTAAGTAGTATTAGCACTAAGATTCAAATTTCTTATAATAGTTTTGTTCAACATTTTTGGTACTGAATTTATTGTAAAGAATCCTTAGAGTAGATTTAGTAAATTGGTAACTATAATATAAATATGTGACCTTGGGAAGGTCACAACAAAAAAAAGGGGACGATTGTGGAAAGGAAACTAGACTGACAGTTTGTGGGGGAAGGGCCCAACTGGGAGTGGCAGTTGGGTCTTGTGACTAGCACTTCCTTCCTGCAGGGAGAGGGCTTGCGTCCTGGGGTTGGAGGAGAGAGGAGCTTGTTCAGCCCAGTCTGGAGTGGCATGCTGTTCTTGGTTCAGCCCAAAGACACAGGCCTCTGAAGGTCAGATTTGTTCTTGTTTGCTTTCTGTGTACTGCTAAGATTCTGAATTAGAACAACGAGAGTAGACGGGAGTGGGACAAACCCTCCGCCAGCCTCTGGGGCCTGGCCTCGAGTCTGAAGCTGAGAAAAACTCCAATCCCAACTAGTTATTAAACTTCATGTTATTTGAATTTGCAGTCAGATAAGTGGACTCTCTTTTCTGGTCATAGAGGGAGCTGAACTTCAGTTCAGTCATTCAAAGACAAACAGACCTCTTTGGACCTCTGCTGTTTCCTCTCAGCAGGGGGCATCTCCCTCCCTTGCCTCACCAAGCAGTGTTCCCTCTCTCCCCTTAACTCCTCCTTACCCCTATACAAACCTCCCATTTATCCCCTGTTTTCCAATCTTCCTATTTCCTTTCCCAATAAATATTATAGGTAAGAGGTTTTTTGATTTTAGAAAGAGCTTATAAAATGCCTACACTCTGCTGAATGCTTTACAAATATCTCCCTGGATTCTTCCAGCTCTCTTGGGAGGAAGATGCTACGCTTGGCACGTATGCATACAAACACCCCACAAGTCTAGGGGTGTGTGTGTTTGTGCCTCATCTATATGTATTTAATACAGCTAAGAATGTTCTAGAGCTCGTTGCTGCATAGTCTGAAGAACCAAAGGTCTTCTTTTTGTAAAGTCAGGCCCCCACTTCCTTGTTTCTGACCCTCGGGCACTCCTCCTGTGCTCAAGCTCTTTTCAGAGGTAACCAGCAGGGACCCAGTTCTTTCCGTTCTGGGGGATGTGCATGTACACAGCATAATTCCCCACCTCTGATCCCACTGACCCCCCCTCCGCAGTCCCCCAGGCTTCACGGGAAAGGTCTAGATCACTGGGCAAGAGACCTGGTTCCCAACAGAACCCTGTGATGTCCTCGCTCTGTGGCTTTGAACCAGAAAGTCATTCTTCTTCCTGGGCTCTCCTGCAAGCCAAGGGAGTTGAACCAAGTCTTTTTTAAAGAGTTCTTTTCAGCTCTTATGTGTCTATAATTCTGTGCCAGCATTCATGAACTTCATCAGCTTTGTTATTCCTTTAACTGCTTATTGTGAACAATAGAATGACTTTTGCTAGCACAGGTTGGCATTCCGAGGCTTAAGACAACCTCCTTCCTTCCATCAGCCATATTTCATTTCTCTAAGCAGATTAGCTGACTAATTGGTGATTAGTGAATACTTGTTGACCCATAATGGTGTCGTGGGCAAATGTGATCTATGGAGAAACTGTTCCCGATCCTTCTTCTCTTTATAGAGATGGATCTTATACATTTTTTTGTTTTGCTTTTTGTCCCCCCCCCCCCAATTAAATAGACAAAGACCACCTATTTGTCTTTTTTTGTATTCTCAGAATGGGCACAATGCCAGGCACATAGCAGGCACTTAATGTTGATTGTCGGACTTAGTCAATTCCTTATTGTAAAAACTGAAGTCTGAATTAGAGAACCTTTTTTTTTAATCTTTACCTTCTATTTTGGAATCAGTACTGTGTATTGGTTCTAAGGCAGAAGAGTGGTAAGGGCTGGGCAATGGGGGTTAAGTGACTTGCCCAGGGCCATACAGCTAGGATGTATCGGAGGTCAGATCTGAACCCAGAACTCCCATCTTTGGACCTGGCTCTCAATCCACTGAGCCACGCAGCTGCCCCCTGAATTAGATCATCTTCGATGTCTCTCTGGGATATAAATCCATGACCCACCTTCACATATAAGAACAAGCTGGTTTCACAGATGATAAAATTGTTTCCTCTGAATGGGGCTCAAGAGTCTGGAGTGGGATGGTTTAGGCTCATGTGAGGAGGAAGCAGCGACCGACCTCTTGATAGGGTAATAGCCTCAATTTTCAGAAGGAAACATACATTTTCAACCATGGTCTATATGGGAATTTGCTTTCCTTAACTAGAATACACGTGGAGTGATGATAGAAATATTATTACATGACATTCATCGCCACCTTTTTCTTTTCTTCACTTGGAGAAGGGTTAGGGGAGGGCTTTTCCCCAAGTGCCCCCAAAGAAAAGAGAACGGAGTCCAACCCAAGCAGCACAGACTTGGGGTGACATGGGGAAATGCATCACATACTTAAAAGGGAAGCAGCCTCGACACGTAGAGATTCCTCATTGTTACATATAATCCTTTCCTTCCATCCTACCGTGTGTGTGTGCACATGTGTGTAGCAATGCTCATTTTCTTTGTTGTCGATTCATTTCAGAATAAAAATAAAACAAAGAGGGGGAAAACCTTCCCATTAGCAGGAACACAGGCTCCTGGGGCAAATGACTAACTCCCTGGGCCTCAGTTTCCTGTATTGTCAAATGAGGGGATTATTCTAGAAGGCTTCCAAGGTTAAATCTATAATCCTGCAGGAGAAAGAAAGGCTGCAAGTTAACACCAGGATACCTGATAATCTTCTCCAGTGATAATCACTGTAATCCTATTGGGGGAATTTCATTCTGATCCAGGATGGCCTCAATCATTAACCTCTAACTTTGGAGGTTCAAAGAAGAGACCCGGCCCTTCTGCCTGCTTTGTAGAGGTAAAATAAATGACTAACTGCTACAGCTCTTTAAGGTTTACCAATTGCTTGATTTTTTCCTCCTTGGCTCTTTCCCTCCCCTGGCCCTCAACCAGGGCATTCTAGGGGGTTTGGGGCCTATGGCAGTGGGAGGAGGGAGCTTTATTTATTTATTTTTTTTTCAGCTCTAGAGCCCTGGAGTTGGCTGACCCAGGCTTGGCCTCGTCCCCATCCCCCGCACTAAGTGCACTTGACCTCGGGCACTTCTCAGAGTGGCCTTGGCACTGAGCCCAGATCTGCTCCTTTTCCGAAGGTGACTCCAGTGTAATGGCTCTTAGAGGAAGGATGGCGCTGTCGCTCGAGTCATTTATTAAGGGGAAACTCCTGTTCTAGATTGTCCGATTAAAATGCAAAATTTAGACTGAGGAGGGAAAAATGAAGCAAAATTGGGGGCGGGGGGATTAAAGGATAAGAAAGGGGATTTAAAAAGGAAAAATAAAAAAGAACTTGAGTTGGTTCCACTGGGGCTCGAACCCAGGACCTTCTGCGTGTAAAGCAGACGTGATAACCACTACACTATGGAACCACCACGTTGCAAAAGCCTCTTGGTTCCTTCCTTTATAAATACGTCACAAGCCACGCCTCTTCCCTTTTTTTTCCTCCTTCTATCATGTGACCAGCCCTAGGCTCGGGGCTGGAGCTACCTCCTAGTGTATCCCCCACTCTTGACGCAGTCAGGATTCTCCTCTCGCCTACGAGGGCTAGTCCCCGTTTCAGGCTGTTATTGGGGGATGGGGCGGCGACCGCCTTCCCCCTACATATTCCGTAGGACGCGCAGGCGCGCGCCCTCCTCCGCGAGCTTTGCCTGGAATCCCGTAGGCGGAGATTGACGCCTGGGGCTCTCATCTGCTGCGGGGGCGTGAAGGAACCCCCGGCCGCAGCCATCCCTCAGGCGAGTGGGGGGGGGGGGGGGGTCGGAGGCAGAGGAGCCCGGCTTCCTTTAGCTCCCCCCGAAAAGTAAATAACCTTTTTTAAAAACAAGATTAATTTGTATTGATATTTTACATTCCTACCTCAGCTCTCCTTTTTTATTATAACAAAGAATTGTTTGAAGAAGAAAAAAAAACCTTCGGGAAAACCAGTCAATGCAACGAAAATAATCGAAAAAACATTCTATACCAGGTAGTCCTACACGCCCCCTAACCCCAACCAACTGTCAAAAAGGAGGAGGGGGAGTCTTCTCTCATTTCTTCGAGGCCAAGCTTGTTCTTTTTAATCTCGCAACATTCATATTAATAACTTTTAGGTGTTTTTTTTAATTAAAATTTTATTTTTTCCTACCATTTCTCTCTCCTTTCGCCTCCAGCTTCCCTGCAGGTTGGTGGTTTTAGTTTTGGCTCCAAAGGGCAAGGCAGAGAGGGAAAAGAAAAAAAATGGCGCCTCTCCTTGCTTCCCCCCTCCCCTTTCCCCCTTTCGATACTCCACGGGTCTTCCTAGTCTGGGAGCGGCGCGTGCAGCCGAGTCCCTTTGACCTGAGCAGCCGCCGCAGCACGTGGCGCGTGGGCGCGCGGGAGAGCCCGGGGCTGGGCTATTGCAGTCCGGGTGGAGATGACAAGCTAGACAGAATCTCGCGGCTTAGGTTTCCCCCCCTCCCCCCTCCCCCCAACCACTGCTAAGAGGCAGAAAACCAACCGACCAAGCAACCCAGAAATTTTCCAATATATGTTTACGAAGCGCTAAGCACTGGGGAAGCCTAGAAAGGGAAAAAAGCAGTTCCCTGCTGAGAAAGAACTCGTGGTCCGAGTCTGCAGCCAAAGGAGGGACGGAGAGCCACGTGCCACCTTGGTAGCCCAAAGAGACCAAGTGCCCCTTCTACGTGCCCTGCAATATATATATATATATATATATTAGATGGATGGCTTTGTGCAATTCTCCAACGGAGTTAGGGATCACGGTCCAACCTCATGTAATCTGCCCGCCTCTGAAGCTAGAGGGGACCAGGAAATGGCAGTAAGGGAGGAAGAAGAGTGGACCTTTTCCATGGCCGGCAAAGGGCTTTGTCCTTAGCTGGGGAAGGGGGGAGAGCGTTCAATGGGGGAGGGAACTCCCCAGAGTTCTTCTTGCCCTGCTTTGATGGGTTTGTTGTGTTCCAATTTCTGTCTTGCTTCAAAAGAATGCGCCAGTCCAACTCTGTTCATGTGGCCGGAAGTGGTGGAAGTGGAGCCCCGGAAGTAGTGGGGGATATAATTTTATAGAGAAAAATCAAGACCTGAGTTCAGAATGGGGTCCAGACACTAGCCATGGAACTCTGAGCAAATCACCGAACTGCCATTTGCCTCGTTTTCTTCAATTGTAAAATTGGGGTAATAATAGCAGCCACCTGTCAGGGTTAATGTGAGGATCGTGAGATCATCTTCATCAAGTACCAAGCCTATCAGGGTTCATCCTTTCTTTTCCAAGAGTGCCAATGATGTCACGGGGGTGATATTTTGTCACTTGGTGAATTGGATTTAAGTGAGGAAGAGTTACACAAAGTCATCAGCCTCACTTTCTCTTCCAGGCTCTTCAAAGTCCAGGGAAGACAAAAGTTAGGACAACTGGAGATGGGCAGGGATGCAGGGGCATCTTTGATGTTTGATCAAGCTCTAGAGGCTCCACAGTGCCTGCTCCAGCCTCCTTCATGGCGGATGGAACAACAAAGAGTGCAGGTACTACATAAATACTTACTTCCTCCCTTCCTCTTTTTGAAAAGGAAGATATTTACCCGTCTCCAGTTCTGTGGTACCTGCCCTATTCACCATCCTATTTCAAAGATCCCCATTGATGGCTTTATTCTAGGATGTAGAATGTGTTCCTCTGAGCAAAACATTCAACTGCTGTTTGTCTCAGTTTCCTCATTTGTAAAATGCAGATAATAATTGCAGACACCTCCCAGAGTTGTTGGATGAGATGGTATTTGTAATTCATTGACTGGAATACAGTAAGAGCTATAGAGATATTAACTATTATAATGATCAGGGATGGATAGGTGCTCTTTTGTTGGGTCCTGATTCTTTGGATTTCATTGTCCTAATTTTCTTCTGTGCCCTTTCTGATCCCCAAAGTGCTTGATGGGGATTGAACCTTCTATTCTAAGGACTGGGGATACAAATACTAACAAAAAGAATCCCTTATTCTGAAGGAGTTTACAATCGAATGGGGGTAGAAAACATACAAAAAAGGAATAGGAGAAGAAAAACGTATCCTCTCAGGTATGAGGAAAAATGAAACAGAGAAATGGGATGAACCAGAAAGAACAAAAGTAAAGTAATTGAGTGGATACCGTCTCTCTTTATTATCATCTTCCTATCCAGTCTAAGGAAGAGTTCTTTTCTTTTATCCTCCTACTTTTCCTTATTTAGCTGAACCCATCTCTCCCCCCCCCCTTTTTCTTGCTGCGTTTAGTATTCCTGTCAACCTCAGCTCATTCTGAGCTTGCTGAGACTATTCTTAGAGCTCTGAATCACTCATTTGTATTCATTCTCCATTATTTGCTCTAGCTTCCTACTTCTGAAGATATCTTTTGAAAATCTTTGCTAATCTGTGGGTTCCCTGTGCCTCAATGCAAGTTTCTAGAAAATTCTCCCTCCCATCCGTCAAAAGAGATCATTTGATCCTTGAGAACTTCCCATCCTTCCTGGGTTGACTCCCCTTGTATCATGGGACCTGACTTATCCTTTTCTAGCACTCTTTTGTTCTTCTGAAATCTAGGCTTCAAAAATATCACGTCATTTCATTTAGGTCCGATTCTTTATGCCCCCTACTAGAATAGTTTGCCATTTCTTTTTCCAGCTCATTTTAGGGTTAAGTAACTTGCCCAAGGTCACTCAGCTAGTGATCAAGGGTATATGCTGGAATGACCCCTGCCCTTTCCTTTTTCTAAAATTATAAGAAGCCCCCCCCCCTTCCCATCATTTCTACTTCATTAAATGATTCTTCTTTGTTGGTCATAATCAGGTTCAGAATAACATTCCACATTGTTGCTTCTCTGACATTTTGAAGCATGAAATTAGTATTAAGGCAAGGAGAAAGGTCAGGAACTGGAAATCTCCCCTTAGGGTACAATTTCTGTTGGCTTGGAATAGCCATGGACAAGGGACTCTGGAGGTCAGTGACTCCTTTAGCTTCAGGCCACTCCTGTCCTGCCTTTCTGAACAAGGAGGAGGTAGATTTTACCCCCGCAGCCTTGGAACGAAGACATCACGAAACAAACATTTTCATCTCCGTTTTCCACCGGGGGAAACTGGTAGAGAACAAAAAGCTCTGGAGGACTTTCCTGGGGCAGCTTGGCTGGAGCCCTTCCGCTCTCGGCCCCTCCTCTCTCCTCCAGAATGCTAAAGTGCGGCCATTCCTTGTCCAGCCCACCTTTCTGAACACACATGGGGAAGATTTCCCAGGCCTGAGCCGTGCACAAGCTGTGCTATCAAAGATGCATGTGATGGCACCCCGTCCTGGAGGAGGAAGGCACGTCTGACAGGCCAGAAGGATGTTTCTGGAGTGAAACAATGGACTGAAATGAGTAGGGAAGCCAGAAGAGTCAAGATGAAATCGCGGTGGTTTGCAGAGAGGCGACCCAGGCTAAGGAGCCTACAATTAGCCCCACCTGCTTCTGCGGTGAGCAGGGGCCATTCAGACCTCTTCCACACCCACAAAGAGCTGCCCACAGGGAGAGCGAGCGCATGGACCACTGGTTAACGTGACCTCGTCTCTGCCTGACACCTTTCTGGCCTCTCCGTTCTGCTGTGAGATGACGTTTGCTCACGTTGCATAAAGAAAGCAGGAGAGGGCCGCGGGGCAGCTCGGTGGATTGAGAGCCAGGCCTTGGGTGTGTCCACATGGAACCCTGAACTTGTGGCCTGGTGGGATCTGGTGAGCCCCAAGTTTCAGGACTAGCTTATAGGTTGGAGACCCCAAAGCTTGTCCTTGTTCCCTGTTCCCATGGGAATCCCAGGCTGGCAGTTTCAGTCGGAGTGGGAGACCCTCTGGAGAATGGCCATCCTAGATGGGTGAGACTAAGCTAAGGACCCTCTTTGTTTCAGGTAGTCTCCCAGGGAGATGCACCCCTGGGCAGGAACCCTCCTGTCGTATCCATTGGAAGCAGCCCCTTCTTACACCCCGGCCTCTAGCTAGGATTGCTTTCCCAAGCTTGGTGGTAGCCTGTCAGTGGCGTTTGAACACTCCCATTTCCTTGTAGCTATAGTGATGCCAGTCATCTTTCCCTGCCCCCGACTCCCCAAATGGTCTGGAGGATCCCCAAATTATTGTGTTCCTCCGAGTCCATCTTGAGTGGTGGCACTCCCAGGGGTCAGCGACCAGAGCGGCCAGAGTTCAGAACTTGGACTCCGTGCAGACTCTGTCGCGGCCTCCTAGCGCTGAACCCCTTTTGCCCTTGATAAAAAGCGATTCTGACTATTTAATAGTTCTGTGTTTTTTCCAGTTGGCAGGTTCAAATCTGGCCTCAGACACTTCCCAGCTGGGTGACCCTGGGCGAGTCACTTGACCCCCAGGGCCTAGCCCTTACCACTCTTCCTCCTTGGAAGCAATGCACAGTATTGATTCTAAGATGGAAGGGGAGGGTTTAAACAAAGGAAAAAGAAAGGATGAGAAAAGGGGCTATAATTAATCTCCATTTCACAGATGAAGAAACTGAGACACAGAAAGGTTAAGTGACTGGTCAAGGGTCACATTGCTAGTAAATGTCTGAGACTAGATTTACATTCAGTCCTTCCTGCCACTCCGTGATGCTTACAGGGTCACTGAGGAGTGGACCAAAACTGAAATGACTGACCATTGACTCCTGTACCAGCTGGCTGCCTGTCCTCTATGCTGCCACATACCAAATGCCCTATGCTAGTGAATTGCCTGAGGAATATTTTGTAAACTATAAAAGAAATGATTATTATCTAATTTGGCATGCCCCTATCCTCCAAGGACCTATTACTGGCACATGGCAAATGCTTAATAAATCCTTATCGAATGATTGACTGAGGCACACATGTTATAAATTATGAAAATATTATTTATTATGAAAATGTTCATTATTTGGTTATTATTAAATATTATTTATTATTAGAACATTTAGTGAGATTACGACCTCCTCACATAAGGGAAATTATTTTTTCATAAAGCCTTACCATCTAGCTTAGAATTGATACTTAGTATGAAGAATGGTAAAGGCTAGGCAATGGGGATTTAAGTGACTTGCCCAGGGTCCCACAGATAGGACGTGTCAGAGTCTAGATTTGAACCCAGAACCTATGGTCTCCGGCCCTGGCACTCTATCCAGGGAGCCAGCAAGTTTGCCCTGAGCCTCTATACACCCAAACCAAAACACCTCAAGGAGTTAAAGTATTTAATGGGAAAGTGGCCCAAGCGCTGGGGAAGCCCACCTTTGAGGCGGTCCCATAAGTACCATTATAGCGCCATGATGTAATGTTTTCCATGCCTGCCAGTGAGGAAAATAGAGGGTTTTTTCCTTTCTGTTTCTTTATGAAATCCTTCAAAGCTGAAATCCCGGCCTGCCCACAGCCATTGTTAATGCTTTTGGCCGTTTAAGGCATCGAGGCCAACACACGGGTAACACCTCACACTGTGTTTCCAAGCCATGTTTTGTTTCCATTACAATCCAGACATGGAAGCTCCTTCCATAGATTAACCGGCAGAGGTAGGTGTGTTTGAACTCATCCAGACACCTCATTTGGTACCACGGAAGTACTGCCTTACTTAGGCTCGGAGGGCGCAATCAAGTGGGCGCCCGCTGTAGAGTGTGGGCACTTTGTTCGCCTGGTCTTCTTTCTGGTTGGCTTCTCTTCTCAGCAGAAAGCCCTTGGGGCTTGCCTTGAGGGGATGTAAATCATTGCCCGAACCTGCAGATCTTTATCGTTCCTTGTCCAGGTCTTTCAAACTGGCCTTTAGGCACGCAGGCCAGCAAGGAAGAGACCAGTGCCTGGGCCAGAGGAGTCCCCTCATCCGTTGCCCAGTTAGTGGGAAGAAGGAATAAATCAATTCAACTGCATTTATTTGTGGTGAAGATGTGATAGGCAGTGAGAACAAAAAGAGGAGAAAGCATATGTCTCCACCAGAAAAACTATTTTATGTGGACATTAACCCAATAATGACTGCTCTTTGGGTCTGGTTAGTCCACCTTTTTAAGAAAATTTCTTTTCTTTTTTAAAATTAAAAAAATGTTTTTATTTATTTTTACAGTTACATGTAAAAACACTTGTTTTCAAACTTTTGGCGTTCCGAATACTCCCTGTCCTTCCCTGCCCTCCCTGCTGCTTGAGAAGGCAAGAAATTTTATGTAGATTAGATGTGGGCAATGATACAACACGTATTTCCATATTAGCTAGTCAACCATTTCTAAAGCCACCTCACTGCATTATTATCTTACCCATACCTAATAGCATGGAAGATTTTGTCAAATGCTTAGCTGTACTTTGTTGTCCAGTTGTGGCCAACTCTTCTGGACGCCATTGGGTATTTTCTTGGCAATGATACGGAAGTGGTTTGCCATTTCCTTCTTCAGCTCATTTTACAGAGGAGGAAACTGAGGCAAATAGATCACACAGCTAGTAAGTGTCTAAGGTCAGAGGTGAATTCAGGAAGAGGCCTGACTCCAGGACTGATGCCACCTAGCTGCTGCTAAACTCTATTATATTTGTACAGCATTCCTATGATCTGCTTGTCTAGTTAGCTTGTCAGGAAAGAAAATGAGGTCTGGCACGAACTGTTCTTGATGAAACCCAGCCAGTTTTTTAGAGATCACTGCTTTCTTTAACTTACAGATTGTCCTCTTATGTTAGAATTTTGCTAGAAATAGAAAGAAATCAAACTCAGTGGTCTGTAGTTTGCAGACTTCACTCTTTTTCTTTTATCAAAAACTGGGACATTTGGGCTTTTACAGTCCTGCACAGCCAGCAGCTGCCTCTTCAGAGTTTTTTGTGCATCCATTTTGGTCTCTTTAGGCATCTGCCCCCTTTTTACTTCCTCCTCAGAATAATTTCTCCTTGTAACTTCAGAATGTCATTTTTGAGAGTTTTTCAATCCTCCTTAGACTGATTTCTCCTACATTTCTTTTTTCTCCCTCCTCAGAGGTTCTTAACCTTTTTCTGTGTGTCATGTAATCCTATGGCTATCTGGCAAAATCTGTGAACCCCTTCTCAGAATATTGTTTTCAGGTGCATATAAAAAAGTACATGAGGTTACAGAGGAAAGTGATTATACCGAAATACACACAGAATCACACATTTATTTTCCCCCTCAATATATATATTGCTCCAACCCTCTTTCAACTGCTCCACTCCTTTTAAATAAGGGTCACCCTTCTAGGGCCAAAATCCAATTGTGGGCACTGAATAAATATTTATTGCCTTCTTCATCGAGTATCAGAGATATCAAGGTTAAATTGATCACAAAGATGAATGAGTCACGTATCTGGGTCAAGGCACATAGGAAATGTTTAATACTTATTGACTGACTGAAAACTTCTGAAGAATGATCACAAATGATGACCACTACCTACTTTTTAAATTTAATTTGTTTTTGAAAATTTTATTTAATTAGTCAATTTAAAACATTCTTTCCATCCTCTCTCCCCACTCAAAGCCAATGTGCAATTTCACTGGGTTTTACCTGTGTCCTTGATCAAAACCAATTTCCATGTTGTTGATGTTTGCACTAGGGTGATCAATTAGAGTCTACATCCCCAATCATATCCCCATTGAACCATGTGATCAAGTAGTTGTTTTTCTTCTGTGTTTCTACTTCCACAGTTTTTCCTCTGAATGTGGATAGTGTTCTTTCTCATAACTCCCTCCAAGTTCTTCAGGATCACTGCATTGCCACCAATGGAGAAGTCCATTACATTCGATTGTGCCACAGTGTATCAGTCTCTGTGTACAATGTTTTCCTGGTTCTGCTCCTTTCGTTCTGCATCACTTCCTGGAGGTTGTTCCAGTCTCCATGGAATTCCTCCACTTCATTATTCCTTTTAGCACAATAGTATTCCATCACCAACATGCACCACAATTTGTTCAGCCATTCCCCAATTGAAGGGCATCCCCTCATTTTCCAATTTTTGGCCACCACAAAGAACACAGCTATGAATATTCTTGTACATGTCTTTTTCCTTATAATCTCTTTGGGGTACAAACCCAGCAGTGTTCTGACTAGATCTAAGAGCAGACAGTCTTTTAGCACCCTTTGGGCATAGTTACAAATTGCCCTCCAGAATGGTTGGATCAATTCACAACTCCACCAGCAATGCTTTAATGTCCCCACTTTGCCACATCCCCTCCAGCATTCATCACTTTCCATAACTGTCATGTTAGCCAATCTGGTAAGTGTGAGGTGATACCTCAGAGTTGTTTTGATTTGCATTTCTTTGATTATAAGAGATTTAGAACACTTTTTCATGTACTTATTAATAGTTTTGATGTCTTTATCTGAAAATTGCCTGTTCATGTACCTTGCCCATTTATCAATTCAATCAAATATCAATGGCTTGATTTTTTTGTACAATTGATTTAGCTCTTTATAAATTTGAGTAATTAGACCTTTGTCAGAGGTTTTTATTATGAAGATCCCTCCCCCCCAATTTGTTGCTTCCCTTCTAATTTTGGTTGCATTGGTTTTGTTTGTATAAACCCTTTTTAATTGAATGTAATCAAAATTACTTTAGATTTTGTAATTTTTTCTAACTCTTGCTTGGTCTTAAAACTTTCCTTTCCCAAAGATCTGACATGTATACTGTTCTATGTTTACCTAATTTACTTATAGTTTCCTTCTTTATATTCAAGTCATTCACCCATTCTGAGTTTATCTTGGTGGAAGATGTGAGATGTTGATCCAAACCTAATCTCTCCCATCCTGTCTTCCAATTTTCCCAGCAGTTTTTATCAAATAGTGGGTTTTTGTCCACAAAGCTGGGATTTGGGAGCTTATCATAGACTGTCTTGCTAAGGTCACTTACCCCAAGTCTTTTCCACTGATCCTCCTTTGTGTCTCTTAGCCAGTACCATATTGTTTTGATGATCATTGCTTTGTAGTATAGTTTGAGATCTGGTACTGTGAGGACTCCTTCCTTTGCATTTTTTTTTCATGATTGCCCCGATCTTTTGAAATTTCAAATGAACTTTATTGTGGTTTTTTTCTAATTCAGTAAAAATTTTTTTCTTCCTCAGTGGATCCAGGAGATCTTTTTGTCAGGCAATCAGAGGTTAAGTAACTTGCCCAGGGCTGCTACCCTCAATCACATAGTTACGAAGTATCTGAGGCTTTATTTGAACTCAGGCCTTCCTGATGCTCTTAACCATAGAGCTAAAACAACCCCTATTTTCCTTAGTACTGGTTATCAAAGGTAGGGAATTCTTCAAAGTGATAAATAGCATCCAAGACCATCAGCAAGCACTTATAAAAGGTAAAATTAAATCTCAATAATAAAATATTATATTTTAAGAGATTTATTAATGAAATTTAGAATTAATGAAAATTAGAAATCAAGGAATAAAGAAGATACAAAATGAAGACCATGTGCCCATGGCTGATCAGTCAGTTCAAAACACCCACCTTACCACCACCAAGCTTGGGATTGGAAATAAAGAGGTGGGACCTTCCCCATCCCTGCCTAATATCCCCTGTCTACAGGAAGTACATAATGACAGGAAGTCAGTGGGCTCCTGGAAAATGTAGTTCTTTTTTTTTTGGGTAACAGATTTTTTTTCAATTATACATTTCCCCTGAGATCCATGGACGACTGCTTTCTCCAATGGATCTTGTAAACATAACCAACTTTGAAATTACAATAATTTGGGGATAAAAGGAAAAGAGAACAAAACCAATGATTGCTAGGCACATTGACAAAAACCCAGTTAGGGGGCTGTCCCATTCAGCATAAGAGTATACATACAAAACAAATGCATTCAACCCCACACAGTTCACATCCCAAACTTCACTCTGGATCTTCTATTGCAGCTTGTGGTCTATGGAGGCATCTTCATGGTGCCTTCTCCAAACAGTTCACTTTCTGGATTTGGAGAGGTAGCCTGTTTCTTAACCTAAAATTACTCTCAAAAAGAATTTAAACTTTGCAATTTAGAATAATTATACAGTCCCTCCTGAAGAGGGTGTTGAAAAACCCAGGGATCACTTAGGAATGCATGGCTGAGTTATGAAGTATATGAATCAATTGGCAAGAGAAATAAAAAACATAAAAAAATCCAAATAAAAAAAGATAATTTCTGGATGAAATATAGACTATCAAAGTCTTATGTGTAAAAATTCAAAGTAAAGGAAAAATAAATCTATAACAAGTCCTTGAATCAGAGCCCAACTAAAATTATTTAAGCAATTATGTATTTACCCAATCAGTAGCCAGGACTATAGAAAGTTTGCCACACCATGAAAGACAGAAAAGGGATTAGATTATAGGAGCCAGGTAGGAGCCAAATTTGAGATACTTGGTAGAATTGGGACAAGGAAGACATACCTTTAACACATATTAAATAGCCACAGCCTCAAACCCCAATCAAGTTCAAGTCCTCTTGTCTTGGCTCGAAATTTTCATCAATCCCATTGGGATTGGTTGTACTCTTTGACCTTGTGCTCTTTTGGCACTATGCAGTTTAGCTTTGTGCTTCTTTGGCACTGTGCAATGATTCTTTTTGTATTCTCTTATCCTAGAATCAGACAGAATCATTAAGCAAATTCCCATAATTATTTAAAACAATCAATGGCATCATTTTTATAGTATAAAGCTTTTTGGGCATACATTAGAACAAATATATTTTAAACTTATATTACTATAAAATTTAAAAAATGAAAGAAAAATCTCAATACTATTGACATGTGCTTCAAATACAAAAAGGAGAGAAAAAATAAAAATCAGATACTATATTGCCCATGAAAGGAAAAACAATAATAAAAAAAGAGTTTTAAAAATAAAAAAAATATATAGCTTACAATCAGTGACACACTGTGTCAACCAAGGAAAGGTAGAATACAAAGGTTTCTCACCAAAAAAAGAGATCCATTTCCTTTTTAACTTAACCACTGTGTGAGTACAAATGTTTTTCAGAATGAAACAGTAATACAGTAGATAATGTACATTCAAAGAAGTACCAAAGTCCCCAAAATTCACAATAGCCCAGTTAATTATACTAACAAACAAACACACTATCATATTTCAAATAAGTTGCTGTATGGCAAAAAACAAAAAACAAAACCCTATGAACTGATGGATATTTGTCACAATTTTTAGAGACATAGCAAATCTTTCAACCATGGCAAATATATTTTTAAACAAAATAAAACTTATTTGTGTCTAGAACATCACCAAGAAATCTAGATTGTTCTGGTGGAAGTAAATTAAACTGAAGAGTTTTTTCAGGATCTCTCTTTTTTTTTAAACTTCCTGATTCATAGAAACACCTTGGTAGGAACATTTCTTTGTTTATTTTTAATACAACATTCTTTATAATATATATAAATATAAAAAATCATCCATTCAGAAACTACTAATTACTAAAATTATTTCTAAAGACCCCTTAGAATTACCATTTAAATTCTTAACTCATTAAATTCTCCAAAGGTTACACACAATTCAATCAGTTTTGTTGAAATCCATCCATTATCATCTATGTGACAATTTACAAAGCCAAAATAGAGGAAAAAGCTGTTTTTTTTTAATAAGGGCTTATTCAATAATATTTGTTCAGTATATTTATAGGGGAATGGTAACAGAATATTACAGTAGTTAAAACCCAGTACATTAAACAGATTCAGTGTAACAGAACAGCATTGAATACATTTATATATAAACTTAGAATAACAAAATTAAATCTTAAGCAATACAATCAGTAAAATACTATAGGATGCAGAGATTTTTATAAAACATTGGAGTCTGAAAAGGCTTAAAATTTCACCTCCAGACCCATTAGAGTTCCTTTTCTAAAATTCAGATCCATATTGTCAGCACTGTGCTATCTCCCATAGCAAGGGAGAACATGGGTTTTAGGAATCTCAAACTGGGCAGGCACAAATGGCAAAGAGTTGCAGGGAAATTAATTTCTCCCCTGAATCTCAGGTAAGATAAAAGGATAAGTGCACTCGTGAATGGTAGTTGCTGTTTGAAATAGGCAATGCACTGCTCTTTCATAGAACACACCATACTTGTAATCAACTTCCTGTTTGGAAGAGTAACTTCCTTCTCTCCATCCCCCCTAGGTAAAAGTTTCCGCAGAGGGAGTTAGGAGGCTAATTGTTGCCTAAGGAAAAAGATACCCCATTTTTTTACCCTCTGCCCTGACTCCTAGCTTCTTGGTGGCAGCAATCAGCAACAGAAGTAGTGTTCAGTGTCTTGTTGGAGGCCGATTTTAGGAGCAGAGCCTCTGGGGGCCTGGAACTGGGGGCTAGATGAGCAATTGGAGTCAGAGGCTGGAAGAAGCAGTATCAGCAACACCAGAGTCAGCAGCGAGGAACAAGGAACTAAGGAGGAACAAGGAACAAAGGAAGAATGAGGAACGAAGGACGCAAGCAATTGGGTGAGAGAAGCGATTTATTTTTTCTTCACCCAGAGTCCCCTGGCTAAAAATAGCCTGGCCAAAAGGGAAAGCAAGCAACTGGGCAAAAAGTAGGAAAAGAAAAATGCAGCAGCTCCAAAGAGAGTTGGAGTTTGTGAGGGTGGGTGGGGTAGGCAGGAGAAATGTGGCTTAAAAAAAATTATCTAGGCTACCTTAAAAAATTGAGAGGTTCTTCTCCAATTAGTGGTTGCCATCAATATAAAAGTTAAAATTAAATCTCTAATAAAAATATTATATAATTTTTTAAATTAGAGTACTTCACAAAGAGTGTAGATACAAGGACGTCCTATGACTTAACGTATGTCAAGTGTCACAACCTCGAGTTCACATTAGTATTTCCTTTGTGCTTTTTTTGGCACTATTCAGATTAAGTCTGTGCTCCTTGTTTTTTATCCCATTTCCTGGAATCAGACACAAACATCAATCACAGTCCCATAACAATTTATCAATAAATGGCCGGTTTTCACAGTTTAAAGCTTTTGGGTATGCATTGATATTATAGCAAGTGTATGTATATATACATATAATAAACATATTACTGCAGAGAAAAAACAATTTAATTGTATGTACCTTTAGTACAAGAAATGAGGAAAAGGGGGAAAATTCAAATATTCTAATCAAAATAAAAGAAAAGCAAAAAAAAATAAGGGAAAAAATCAGGAATTTAATGTGTTCTTGAAAAAACAGTATCCACTTGTCAATGGATTATTATCTCCAATTCATGGGATAGGATAGAGTCAATCAGTCTCAACAAAAGATGCTGTATTATATTTTAAGAGATTTATTAATGATCATTAAAAATCAAGGAATAAAGAAGATATAAAATAAAGATCATGTGCCCATGACTGATCAGCCAGTTCAAACACCTGCCTTACCACCATCAAGCTCAGGACAGGAAGTAAAGAGGTGGGACGTTCCACGTCCCAACTGTAAGGGGTGAAATTATGGCTGAGACTGAATGTATAATTAATTTAGGTTGCCAAGAATTTTATTTATAAAAATCCTAATGAAAAACCCAAATAATAAAATACCCAAGTCAGCTGCCAAATTTTATGGTGATTTAATTGATATAGTGGAGAAGATTAAGACGAAGGGAGAAGGAAAGGGTGAAGGATTTCTACCCCTGCCTGGCTGATACCTGGTGGGAAGATTAGAAGATCTAGAAAGTAAGGATTTGGAATGTGAAGGAGGAACGAATCAACCTGAACTCCAAAAGGGACTCAGCTGAGGTGACTGGACCTGAACCAGGTCAAGGACAAAACTCACCTCCAAAACCCAGACAAATGACTGCCACTACTCATAAGATGTTGGAATGCCTAGCATGCTGCCAGACAGAGTTGCCTCTCCAGGGAAAGAGGAAGGGACAGGAAGTGATGTGCCTTATATGGATGTTTTTACATCACTTTTCTGTGTCTCATCTGTACCAATGAGGACTTAGCTTGACCTAGGACAGCCCAGAGGTCTGTCCTTTTTTCTGCACATGTCTGTTGAAGGCCATTCCTTAGACAATTAAATCTTGAGTTTGATACAGACCTTCAAAATCTTGTTAAACTAAGAAGGGAGGAGAAATGTAGAGTTTCCAAGACCTGTTATTCCAAGTATCTCTATTGTTATTGATCAGGAAATAGCTAAATCAAATCTTCTAAAGAATGGTCTGATTAGGGTGGAATAGTTTTAAAATTCACACTGCCTAATATCCCCTATCTACAGGAAGTACATAATGACAGGAAGTCAGTGGACTCCTGGGAAATGTAGTTCTTTTTTTTTTTTTAGGGTAACAGATTTTTTCAATTATACACACAATTTGTAATGGGGATTAATTAGAAGCTTTCTAAATAATATCAGGAACAAAGCAAAAATGCTCATTATCACTACTACTATTTAAAATTATCGGAGAAATGCTGGCTATAGTAATAATAGAAGAAATTGAAGGAATTAGAATAAGTAATGAGGAAATAACCTATCACTCTTTGCAGATGATGTGATGTATACTTAGAGAATCCTAGAGAATCAACCACAAAACTAATAAAAACAATTAACACCTTTAACAAAATTATTAATTATAAAATAAATCCACATAAATTATTTATATTTCTTTATACTACCGATGAAGTTCAACAGCAAGAGAGAAAAACAGAAATCCCATTTAAAATAATTGTTGACAAAATAAAATACATGGGAGTCTACCTACCAAGACAAACACATGAACTACATGAACACAACTACAAAATACTTTACAGTAATAAAGTCAGATTTAAATAATTGGAAAAGCATTAATTGCTCATCAGGAAATGAAACCAATATAATAAAAATGACAATTTTACCTAAATTAGTTTACCTATTCTATGACATATCAAACTTTCCAAAAATAGTTTCCTAAAGCTAGGAAAAATAATAAAATTCATCAGAAAGAGTAAAAGGCAAAGAATATCAAGGGAGTTAAAAATATGAGGGAAGGTGGCTTAGCTGTACCAGCTCTCAAACTGTATTATAAAGCAGCAACTATCAAAACAAGGTAATAGCTAAGAAATAGAGTAATGGATCAGTGGACTAGATTAGACTCTCAATGGGCAATAATAAATGACCATCATAATCTAGTGTTTGACTACCCAAAGATTCAAAACTTTTGGGACAAGAATTCATTATTCAATAAAAACTGCTGGGAAAACTGGAAAACATGACAGAAACTAGGTACTGAATAAAGCACCTTACACCATATACCATATATCACACCAAAGTAGATATATGAATTGGAGATAAAGGGTGATAACATAAACAAATTAAGGGAGCCCAAAATAGTTTATCTATCAGACCTATGGATAAGGGAAGAATTTATGACCAAATAAGACATATAGATGCAAAATTAATAACTTTGACCACATTAAAATAAAAAAAAATGGTTTGTGCAAACAAAAATAATGCAACTAAGGTTAGGAGGGAAATAAACTGGGGGAAAATTTTTATAGCAAGTATCTAAAACTAAGCCTTATTTCTCAAGTACATAGAGAATTAACTCAAATTTATAAAAATACAAAGCATTTCTCAATTGACAAAAGGCCCAAGAATAGGAATAGGCAGTTCTCAAATGAAGAAATGAAAATATCTTTTGTCATACAAAAAACAATGCTTCAGATCAGCATTAATTAGAGAAATGCAAAATAAAACAATTCTGAGGTACTACCTTACACATATCAGATTGGCTAATATTACAAAAAAAGGGAAAAAGTAAATGTTCTGGGGGGGGGGTGGGAAAATTTGGACCCTAATGTTTGTGGAGTTGTGAACTGATACAACCATTTTGGAGAGCAATTTGGAATAATGCCCAAAGGGCTGTAAAACTGTGAATATTCTTTGACCTAGCAATAACACTAGTAGGAATTTATCCCAGAGAGATAAAGGAAGGGAAAATGGCACAGGTATAAAAATATTTTTAGCAGCTCTTTTTGTGGTGGCAAAGAACTAGAAACCAAAGGGTTATCCATCAAATAGGGAATGGCTGAAAAAGTTGTGGTATATGATTGTAATGGAATGCTATTATGCCATAAAATGATCACACACGAAAAAACCCCTGTAGAGTTCTATGAAGTCATGCAAAGTAAAATGAGCAGAACCAGTAGAGTGTTGTATACAGTAACAGCAATAATATATGATGATCAACCGTGAATGACTTAACTATCATCAGCAATGCAAAGATCCAAGGATTCAGTTCCAAAGGTCTCATGGGGGAAAAGGCTATTCACTATCATAGAAGGAACTGATGGAATCTGAATGGAGATTGAAGGATACCATTCTTCGCTTTATTTCTTTCCTGAATTTTTCTCTTGTGCAAATATGTGTCTTTTTTCATAAAATAATGAACATGGGAATATGTATTGCATGAAAACACACGTACTATTTATATCATATTACCTGCCATCTAGGGAAGGGGAAAAGAGTAGAAGGGAGGGAGAGAACATGGTTTACCGAAGGTCAGAAAATTATTGTTAAATTATATCTACATTTGGAAAATCATATCTTCAATCTGGAAAAATAAAATAATTTTTTTAACTTAAAAAAACCGATAAAAATGGAACAACAATTTTTTAAACCACTATTACAATTGTCAAACTATAACAATCCGGGCAGCGATTGTTACATAATTTTCCTTTGTGGGTTATAGCTTGAGAAGGAGAAAGGAGTCTGAGAAAAATGGGTGATAAATAAAGATTCAAAGACAAGTTAATTGATAGGGGGAGCAGCATTGGCCCCGATAATGTTTTCCTTAGAAAATTAATTAAAGGAATATATGAGAAATAAGAGAACCCGTGGAAGTAAGAATTCCGAGATAGAAAGCACGTGGCCAAGAGTGGCACTGGAAAAGATAAAGAGAGATAAAAGAAAGAGCTCCAAGGTTGCAGGAAATCAAGAGAGCGAGCAGCACCCCTCACCCCAGCCTTTATCGTGGATTGAAAGGTGATCAGTGAATACATAGCACGTAGGTCTTAACGTTGGTTGGATAGACAATGACAAGATCAGAGTAGGTGGGGATTCATCTGACATGCGCTTTTCAGAGGAATGAGGTTTGACAAGGTGAGGGCTAAGTCTTTGTGGCTTAGGCTCAGGAATTCTCCTGCCCTTAGAACTGTCTATACATTGATCATTAATTGATCTGATCAAGTATTTAATACATCAACCATACTTCCATGCCTGGTATGTTACACAAACCAATCTTAATTGTTACATCTTGAAGATTTGCTTTTCTGATAATGATTTAGTCCTTCATAGTTCATCATTCCACAGTATTTCTGTTACTATATACATTGTTCTCTTGTTCTGCTTACTTATGCATCAGTTAATAAATATCTCTCTCATAAATATCTGAGCTCATCCTGTTCATCATTCCTTATGACACAATAATATTCCATTATAACCATATACCATAACTGCATTCTTCAAGTGATGGTCATCTCCTCAGTTCCCAATTCTTTGTCACAACAAATTTGTTGATTTTCGTATTGATGTGATCAATTATGCAGATAGTTTCCCTAAACCAAACCATTCCTTCTTTTTATAAAACCCATCTGCTCATAATGTATAATCATTTTGATACATGGTGTAATCTCCTTGCTAGCATTTTGTTTAAATGTTTTGCATCAATATTCGTTAGGGAGATTAGTCTATAGTTTTTTTTTTTCACTGATTTTGATCATGGTTTAGGTATCAGAACCATATTTGTATCATAGAAAGAATTTGGTAGTGTTTCTTCTTCTGCCTTTTCCCCAGATAATTTATATAGTATTAGAATTGTTCTTTAAATATTTGTGGCCTGGCACTTTTTCCTTAGGTAATTCACTGATGGTTTGTTCAAAGTCTTTTTCTGAGATGGGGGTAAGCATTCTATTTCCTATTTTGTTATTCTGAGAAATTTAAATATATATATATATATAAATCTATTTTACTTAGATTGTCAGATTTATTGATATAAATTTGGGCAAAATTATCTCCTACTAATTGCTTGAATTTTCTCTTTATTGGTTGTGAATTCACCCTTTCCCCTAATTTTTAATATTGGTAATTTAGTTTTTGTTTGTTTGCTTGTATCAGTGGTTTATTTAACTTAAATTTTATTGTTTTATGTTTTAATAATATTAAGCCAGCTCCTTATTTTATTTATTAGTTCCATTTTTTACTTTCACTTTTATTAATCGTTCCTTTGATTTTCAAAATTTCCACTGGTGTTTAATTAGGGATTATTAATTTGTCAATTTTATAACTTTTTTAGTTGAATGTCCATTTTATTGATCTGGATTTTCTCTATTTTTTCAATGTAAGCATTTAATGATATTAATTTTCTCTTAAGTATTGCTTTGACTGCATACCAAAAATTTTGGTATGTTGTTTCCTTGGCATTCTCTTTAGTGAAATTGATTGGGGGCTGCTGGGTAGCTCAGTGGATTGAGAGCCAGGCCTAGAGATGGGAAATCCTAGGTTCAAATCTGGTCTCAGACACTTCCCAGCTGTGTGACCCTGGGCAAGTCATTTGACCCCCATTGCCTAGTCCTTACCACTCTTCTTCCTTGGAACCAATACACAGTATTCATTCCAAGATGGAAGATAAAGGCTTAATAAAAAAAAAAAGAAATTGATTATCCTTCTTATGCTTTGCCTTTAAGCCACTCATTCTATAGAATAACATTATTTACTTTTAGAATTTTTTTCTGTAGCCTTTTGAGTCATAGCATTATGGTCTAAAAAGGATGCATTTGATGTTTTTGCTTTTCTGCATTTGGTTGTGAGGCTTTTATATCTTACTATATGATTAATTTTTGTAAAGGTGCAATATACTGCTGACAAAAGGCATATCCTTTCTATTCCCTTTCAATTTTCTCCAGAGGGCTATCAAATCTAATTTTTAAAAAATTCTATTCATTTCTTTTTTTTAAATTTTGATTTATTTAATTCTGAGAGGGGAAGATTAATGTTCCCTGCTAATGCAGTTTTATTGTTTATTTTGCTCTTGTAACTCATGTAATTTCTCCTTCAGGAATTTGGTTGCCATGCCATTTGGTAAATTTATATTCAATATTAATATTACTTCATTCTCTTTTATCAAGATGTAATTTCCTCCCTTATCTCTTTTATTTAGATCACCCTTCACTTTTTTTTTTAAACCCTTACCTTCTGTCTTGGAGTCAATACTGTGTATTGGCTCCAAGGCAGAAGAGTGGTAAGGGCTAGGCAATGGGGGTCAAGTGACTTGCCCAGGGTCACACAGCTAGGAAGTGGCTGAGGCCGGATTTGAACCTAGGACTTCCCTTCTCTAGGTCTGGTTCTCAATCCACTGAGCTACCCAGCTGCCCCCTCACCCTTCACTTTTGCTTTGAGATCATAATTGATACCTTTGCTTTTCAAATTGTATCTGAAGTGTAATACATTCTGCTAGTCCTTACCTTTATTCTGTGTGTGTCTATCGGCTTTAAATAATTTTTTTGTGGGAAACATATTGTAGGATTCTGGATTTTTAATTCACTCTGCTATACTTTTCCATTTTATGGGTGAGTACATCTCATTCACATTCATAGTTATCATGACTAATTATGTGTTTTCTTCCATCTCATTCCCTCTCTATTTATCGTTCTCTTTCTCTCCCTTTAGCTTTTCCCACTTTTATTCTGACTACTGCTTCCCCCAGTTCAACTCTTTTATCCATTTTTCCCTTCCCCTCTCTCCTTTTTACATCCCTATAGGGTAACATTGGTTTCTATAGCTGACTATTAATATTATTCTTACTTTGTGTCACTTCTGATGAAAGTAATGTTCAAGCATTGCCTAGCACCCCCTCTGTATTCTCATCTGCTATGCTATTGATTCTTACTTTCCTCCTCATTTAAGATAATTTCCCCCAACTTTCTATCCTTTTCTCTTATCTATTGATTCAATTTTTTTGGATATCATGTCATCCTATTCAAATTTCTCATTCTCTCTCTATTTATGCTCCTATTCATTGCTCTAATAGAAATAAAGTTCTTAAGAATCTTCAGGACCTTAAGTATCCTAAACATTTTAGGTATCTTAACTATCATAGATATCTTAAGTGTCTTAGTTATCACATTCCTGTGTAATAATGTAATCAGTTTCACTATACTGATTCACTTGATTACCTTAAGTATCTTAATTACTTTAAGTACCTTAGGTATCTCTTATATCATAGATATCTTGAGTAACCTAATTACCACTTTATCATGTAGGAATGTGAGTCGTTTAACCCCACTGAAGCCATCATACTTCTTTTCTGCTTACCATTTTTACGTTTCTCTTGAGGTTTGGATTTTTTAAAAAAACCCTTACCTTCTGTCTTAGAACCAATACTGCATATTGATTCCAAGGAAGAAGAGTGGTAAGGACTAGGCAATCAGTATTAAGTGATTTTCAGGGCCACACAGCTAGGAAATGTCTGAGGTCATATTTGAATCCAGGATCTCCCATCTCTGGACTTGGTTTTCTACCCACTGAACCACCTCACTGCCTTTTATTTTTTTATTCTTTTGATTTTGTTTGCAACTCTTTTAGGGAGTCATTAGCTTCCATTCTAACTTTTAAGAAGCCATTTTCTTGCTTGTGATTTTGAACTTCCTTTTTTAGATCTCTCATTTTCTCTCAAAAAATTTCTTCTGCCGCTCATCATTTTTTGATCCTCTTTTAGAACTCTTTCAGAAGTTCATTTTGAGCCTGACATCCTTTCACATTTGTATTTGAGGCTTAGCGTATTTCTGTTTTGGCCACTCTGTCCTCTTTTGAGCTTTCATTGAAAAAATTTTCCAAGGTCAGGATTTTTTCTTTGTTTTATGCTCATTATGGGTTTTCTTTTCTCATAGCCTTGCCTATATGCAGAAGCTTAGCTCTACTCTTAGGATGGAAAGAATACCATCCCTGGTTCTCCACAGGTATCATATGCAGTGGATTGAGCTGGATTCTGCTCCTCAGTTGCCAGCTCCATCTGTAATGCTTGGACCACGGTGCTCTTCCAGTCCCAGTTCTCCCAATGCTGAGTGCACTGTGCTGCTCCTCTACATGAACTGGGCTGCTTCTCAGGTTGCTTATTCCACTGCTGTCCAATGAGATGGGTTTTTCCTGCTGTCCCTCTCTTTTCTTAGCCTGAAAGCCTGTTTGCTATTTCTTTTGTTGATTCAGCCATTTCATATTTTGTTCTGAGGCTTTTTTGTTGGTTTGTGAGTGTGTGAGTTTGAAGTTGGGTTTGGGGAGCATTCCTTACTCCAACATCTTAGTTCCTGGGAGCAGAAAGGGCTTGGTGTTCCTGTTATTGATGTTTCCAGCCTGAAAGCCAACCTTATGAGTTCCATTGTTGTTCAATCATTCAATTTCTGATTCTTTGTGACCCTCTATGGGGTTTTCTCAGCAAAGATACTGGAGTGGTTTGCCATTTCTTTCTCCTGTGAATTAGGCAAACAGAGGGTAAGTGACTTGTTCAGGGTCAGACAGCTAGTAAGTGAATGAGGCCAGATTTTGACTCATCTTCCTTGCTACAAGTCAAGCACTTTATCCTCTGCATCACCTAGCAGTCTTTAAACAAAGATGCACTTAGAGCCAAATATAATACCATGGGTGAGCTTTCAGAGTTTTAACTTGATTCTAGTTTGGTGTCTGTAGGACATAAATAGCTCATATTTTTGAACTTTTTAACTATTTCTGTATTTTCTCTCTTTTTGATACTTGACAAAAGTGACACCTTGAACAATCTATCAAATTGCCTAATGCAGATCATGATAAAGAAACTCACCTTGGGAATGAAAGAAACCCTGCTCATTTTAAATCTAGCAATTTTTCTGCTTCCTTTAATGTGGCACATTGCAAATGTAAGAAACATAGAAACAGAATTTGAGAGGACTGTATCTTCCAATATTTGCCCAGGGACTGTGTATCTAACCACAAAACTCTTTACAGAAATATGAAGAGGCCAAAATAATTGGTGATTCATGAGTAAGTTTAGCAAATATATTCAGATTTATACTAATCAAACTCCCAAAAGAATATTTTTTAGAGCTAAGAAAGATAAAAATTAATTTCATGTGGATGAACAAAAGATCAAGAATCTCAAGGGTAATAATGAAAAAAAGTAAAGGAAGAAGTATCTTTAAAGGTATTTGATATTGTTTTTCACTTTTAAAGAGTGATCAATCAGTCAAACAAATTATATATCATATAGAAGAAAACAAACAAGGTAGCATAGTGTGACTTTTGGCAAATCCAAAGACCAGTTACTAAAATAAAGGCTCTCCATTTGACAGAAACTGTTGGGTAAACTGGAAAGCACTTTGGTAGAAATTATGTTTTGATCTTTATCTATGCCATATATCAATAAAAGCCACAAATGGATACATAGTTGAGATTTAAAAGGTCACATCATAAACAAATTACAAAAACAAGGACTATGGATAGTGTAAGAAGGAAAAAAAGTTTGTTTTTTTTAATAAAAGGTTGGAATGGATTATTTATGAATAGAGTCTCCATGAATTTTATGAAATTCCAAAGAGACTTATTTACAATTTATTTACAAAATACAGAAAGATGAAGTAAGAAATAAGAGAGAGGATAGGGTAAGATATCTAGCCTAAGCACTAAGTATTTTGCTCCGACCCCTGATTCAGCCCAGGCAGGGCTTAGCTAGAGAAGCTTAGGCCTTGAGCTGAGGACCTGGGGATGCAGGGAGCCTTTCTCAAAAGGATAAGTCTCTCCTGGGGCTAGTCTCTTCAGAAAATCCAAAACAGGAGTCAGCTCTTTTCACTCACCACTTGCCAGTCCAAAGGGAGAGATTTAAGAACAGTCTCACCAGGAAAGGTCTCAGGTTCTATCAGCAGATTCTTCACCAGCCTCCAACTTGAACTCAGAACTCCAGAAGAAGACCAAGTTCTTTCTGAAGATCTCCCCACAGGAAGTTATAACTCCCTTTTAAAAACACTTTCTTTTGTGTCACTTCCTGTGCCTTCTTCCACTTTTTATGTCTACCAATTAGTAAAAGCTTTGCTTAGGACTGCTTAGAGGGGCAGTCAGTTTGATTCTGATTCGTTACCCACTATTGCACACGTGGATCACAAACTTCTCCCACTTAATGATTAAGAGGAATGTTCACACTTTTTGTGATTAAATCTAAAAAATGGGCAGGGGAGTTAATTTAAACTTACAATCAGGGGAGAGTTAATTAATTTCATTTTCATAATCAGGGGAAGTTGATTTTAATCTTTACAATCCCTCTGATGATCATTGAGAGACTAATTTCCCCAATGATCATTTGACATAATCATCTTGTACCCCTAAACATATTTAACTACAGGTGTACATAATATTTCACTGTCTAAAAGGAAACTACAATAGTTAGCAGTAAGAGGGAAATAGAAAAGAGAGCAAAACCAATGTTTTGCTAGGCACATTGGGAGTGATAGAATTAACAATCTAAAGGATGGTCAGCAAATATCTGTGACAATTAGGAATTCCACAAGATTGATTTCTGGGTAAGAATATCAATTTATTGATTAGGCTAGCAGTCACCAATAAATTAATGGTCTATGATGCTTTTGATGATCCAGGTCGAAGAAATCCTTTCCCATAGGTCCATAAATACAATTTGAGAGCTCCTTATTTAGACCCTCCCTTGGAAATCCCAAGACATCTCTGATTAGTGAATAGTTAATGAGGAGGTAGTCCATCCCGACTCTCAATCCCTTCCCACTCTCAAAGATGAAGGTGAGTAGTCACTTAGCAGAAAGAGACTTTCTCCCTTATCTATTCAGGTTGGTTTTTGGGGGGTAGGGATGGGCAGGAGACATTCTTTGGAGTTTCTGAGAACAAAGGAATATATACAGAGGTCAAAGAACTGTTTCGAGCCTCTAATTAAAAACTCAGACATAGGGATAATTCAATAAATATATAAGTAAATCTCCTCAAATCTCATCTTGGAGGAGGTACCTGAGTAGACCTTGGAAATGGCTTAGGGATTCAAAGGAGCTTGTAGGTAGACATGGAGTCGAGAGATTGAATGTGATGCGTGTGGGGAAAATTAAGTATTCTAGTTTGTCTAGATTCTGGAATATAGAGTATATGTGTGTGGAAAGGCAATAGGAAAGCAGGGCAGTTTGGTTACCTTGCATTTAATGGTCACCTAGTATGTGTCCAATGAATTTGCTAATGGTTTTCTCATCATTCTCATCAACCAAAAAAGAGCATTTATTCTTCTATTCATATATGGTAGTATGGTGAGTCCTGTGTAAGGGAACAGATGGAATCCTTTTGCTTTAGACGTTTACAACACAGATATAGATACAGATACTTTTCTAAAGGGTGTTTTTTTTAAGACAGCACCTGTGCTTTTTTGCCAGTAAAAGAACTACCAATGAAGACATTTCTTCAACCAAAGTAAGTCAGCACCTTTTCTGAAACTTAAAGCATTCATTGCCTGAAGGGAGGGAGGACTGAGAGTCAAGTAAATGGCCCAGAAGCATGTAGCTAGTTTGTTTCAGGCAAGACTTGAACCCAGGTCTTCCCTGATTCTAAGCCTAGCTCTCTCTCCAGTATACCACACTATGTATTTATTATATATTTTATTATATACATATATAGCAAATAGAGGTGACACAAAATAATATGAAAAACATTAAGCCAAGACAAAAATGGGAAATACATCAAATAGATGTAAAAGAGCAACATGTTTGGTCAACCACAAGATGGAAGACTAGACATTTTCTTCAGTTCTTAGGAGCCTTCAAAACACGTCCTCAGATTGGCGTTATGTGCCAGAGGGAAGGCAATAGAAGCTGTCTCGGGCAGACCAGTCTATCAGGAAGTCCGCGAGGTTATAAAGAGAAGAAGGAACAACACATGAGGCTCGTCTCCACTTCCTATTACATTTCTCAGACCCCGAGCTCTGGGGGAGTGACCGGCATCCCAGAACGCCCCCATCCCTGCTAATTCCAGCATCATCATTAATGTCAGTCCGAATACCGACATACATGTCAGTGCTAACGTCGCTAGTGATAGTAATGCCGACACGCAGAGCGGCGGCCGTACGAACGCCCTGTCAGCCGTCCCAGTCACCATCCCTAGCGGCCCGCCTCAGCGCGCCCTCTGGAGGAGGCTCGCACAAACCGCACGTGCCGCCGAGGGGGCGCGGATCCCGCGTTATAGCACCTACACGACGGCTCGCAGTCTCGCTCGGGTGTCGAGACCGCCCTCCCTTCTGCTCCCATCGGCCACACCAGTTTTTAAGGGTGCTAATTGCAGACTTCTTCGTACAGTAATTTGGGTCTCCTTTGGAGGGAAGATACTCGTCATAGGCGCGAGGCACCGACCCCGGTGTCATTGCTACAAGGGGCTTTTGCACGTCACTTACCGGCCAGCCACCTCTGTGCAATTTATAGTGGTGGAGAGCTTTGTCAAATCCGCTCAGGCCACAGAGCCAGGACACGTCAGAGGGGGGACGTGGACCGGCGGCGGCGTGAATCTGGGACCGGCCCTTTATCCATTACGCCACACTGATGAGTGATAAATGTTCAATGCAGAGCCTGCACTCCAAGGTGGCGGTCTAGTTTAGCATCATAACTCTTAATGGGGGAATAAAGATGTAATGACAGGGAATAAAAACGTAATAAATCCAAGGGTGACAGAAAAACTCCTCCATCCCCTAGATCAGATTGTAATGTTATTAGTTGTCTTGAGATAATCATCATTGTCATTCTAAGATAACCTAAGTCATGATTTTAGCAGGCTTTGGTGAATATTCTCCTACAAATATTAAGGTTTGGGGATTAAAGAAATAACTGCTTTTGCATAGGCCCTAGTGTCAGCCCCACCCTTCAAAGTTGCATTCCAGGCACCCTAACTTGTGCTCCATTATACATCAGGATGCCTGACCTTTAGCTCAGAGCCTGGTACCATTCCACACCGCCATCTCTTAGCTTACACATCATCATCCCAGGCATGTCCGTCCCCCCTTTCCATCGGATGATTCTTAAGTCATTTCATCTCCCATGAGAAGTACTTTCTGATTACTTGACCCAATCCCCATCTCTCTATTTTTGTCACTGACCTGGACTATTTTTGTACTGGCATAGAAGCTGCCTAATTCTTTGGGGTACGGAAGAAGGTCTCTCACCATGCTCGGGGTCCTCTGGTTGTGACCGGGTGTCAGCTTTGCTGTGGGACCAGCCCTCCTATAACAAACCTCTTTCTTTATGGCTTGGATATTTTGCTTATCATTTGTGGACCCGTGCTTAGAAAAATTACACAACACAAGGCTCTTCCCTAGGCCTTTTATTGATAAGTTGTTAATTTCCTTCAACAAATCTTTAAACAAAGTAGTTTGCAAGTGGCAAAACTGATGAACTTAAATGGTGCCTCCTTTTACTTTCACATTCAGGAGCAGCAAAATGCCTGACTACAGAGAGCAAGAGTGAGAAAACAGAAATGAAACATTTGGAAATTAATCCTCTGGATAATCATAAAGCAATTAATCAAACCCAGGTTGTGGAATCCCATATTCTTAGAGAAGGCACTGCTGTGTCTCCTTCTGACATTGTGGGGTTGCCAAGGAAATACACCAAAGAATCATTCTAGAATTTACCTTCAGAAGATTCTAGAAAGGAGGCAGGAGGAAACCTTTCCATCAAGGGCCACAAGTAATATAATGGATTGTGTTCTAAGCCTGCTGGTCAGGCCAAAAGATTCAACAATGGTCAAAGTGGAGATCTGGGAATAATCCTTTTTTCTTGAACATATATGAGAATGATAAATCTTAGAGGGAAGGGTAAGACACTTATTGATTCAGATTAATCGAGAGAAACCAAAATCTGTGTAGAAATAGAAACCATGCAGTAAAATATTATGTTCCCCTCCATCCTTGATCTGTTTAGATCAAACTTTGGTTCAAAAATTATAAGCTTTTTGTTTTATGGGATTTATATTATTTTGTTTGCTATTTACGATACAAAAATATCTATTCATAGGGTGGGATGGTTCTGTTCTTAGATTCAGTCCAAAAGTCTTATTATCTGAAATGTTAGAAATATGTTCATAATAATAAAAGTTATTATTATGTAACATTCTCAAATTATTATATAACATGTTTTCTGTAGCATAAGGAATTGAGGGCTAGCCTTTTAGTGAAGGAGATATAGATTCAAGTTCAACCTCTAATATATTCTAGCTGTATTACCATAGCCAACTTTTTAATATTATAAGTTAGCGTTGCATGGAGGATTGAGTTTTCCTCTTGGGACTTGCCTATTCTGATGAAAGCACTAGTCTGGATAAAAACAACACCAACACCCATAAAAATGTGGTGCCATCTGTTAAGCAGTCCCATCTGAAGATGATTCCAATGTCTATAGTCTTAGATTTGTTGTTTGAAATGTTCATTCATGGATGATACATCCAATAAGGATAAACACATTTCTTTTGTTTTGCTTTATTTGGGGTTGTAGCTCCTAATATAAAGAGAGTAAAAGATGAGAAGCTGAGATTGTCTTGTTACCAAATCATGCCATGTACAAAACTGAGTTCTGTGAAGAGCACAAACTGAAAAATTCAAGGAACAGATAGTAGCCACATTAAAAAACATCATTACTCACCAAACAAAGAACCATACATAAAAAACTTGTTCTGAACCTTTGTAAGATACCTATGAAATTAGGAATTTGATTTATATTTACAAGGTGAACAACTTTCAAGTACTAAATACAGATACAATTATTTGTGGTGGGGATTAAAATGAATTCTTAGCAAAGAATGGTCAAGGGTTTCATCAGTACTTTAATTTGCCCAGGTTGTCCATGTGATAAAAGTGAGCTATCGTGAACCCAGTCTATACATGAGGATATAAATGATACTTCTTTCATAATCTTCTAGCAATTTTTAATAACCTTTTGAAATGTAGGAGATAAAGAGTGAAACTGGTTTCAGGGGTATAGGGAATAACAGGAGAGGAAACCACCCCCTCTACCTCCCAGCACCTTCTTTTCAACTTAGATACTCTAGTCCTCTCAGAGGTCAAACAGTTTGCCTAGGGTCACGTGGCCATTGTGCATGGGGTAGGGAGACATGAACCTTGGGCTTCCTCATTCTTCTTATGGATACCAAGCTCCATCTATTAGAGTATGCCATTTTGAATAAAATCTTCTCTAAAATACTGAGGTCACCCAAGAGTTGAGCTGTGAAAATTTCTGTCTATAGATGCAGAAACAACATGCTTCTTGCCTTTGTTGGGAAACCATTTTTAATCATCTCTGGTTGGATGTGTTATAAGTCAATGTACAATATTCATAATGTTATGCTTTGTGGAAAACAGTTTGTATTTGATCTAAGTTTGTTAGAACATACAAATGCATAAGCAAAAAGAAAGATAGGTCAGAAAAAATAAAAATAAGGTGAAATTGTAGAGATTGGGTGTAAAAGAATCTTATTTTGTTGGGGAAGAAGTTAGACTTTGCATTTCTCACTGATGGGCAAATGGGTGCATGAACTGTTCCTTTTCTTAAAGAGGAAACAGAAAAGGTATCAAGGTCAACTCCTTATTCAGCTCTCTTATCATAGCAGGGGAACACATTGCTGTGAAAGTAAGCCATTAATAGATGTGAGAACAGCTATTTTCAATGACCCTGGACACCAAGCCTCAAAGACCCAGTGGTGGTGGGTAGCTTTAGTTGACTAAATGGGAAGAGATTTTTTTCCTTATTACTGGTAGGACTCCAGCCTCGGTCATGGTTGTTTCAGGATGTGTAAATTAAGTGGCAAATAAAAAAATTAGGAGACAGGGCCCCAATTTATAGGCCAGGTTGGCTTAGGATACAAGGAAATCTCAAATAAAAAGCAGGTTTTTGACAGCTAAGTGGGAAGCTTCCCCTCCCCACCCAAATATTCAGGTAAATTTGAAGAGAAGAATTCTACACTGATACCAAGATGAAATATGAGCCTCTTTAACTGGAGGCTAAGCTGATCTACCTAGCTAACTGCCCCCAAGATAGATCTTACCTAATGTCAAAGATCTTAATGATGACATTTATTCAAATGAAGTTAAGAACAGTAGTTACAAAACATCCCCCCCTCCCATAAAGCAGAGTTCATTCTTCCACAAATACTGAGCCTTCCCAGGAAGGAAGGCAATATTGTGCTCTCCCTCCAAGTTGTAGTGTAAGAGCTTATCTCTACCCTTCCTGCTCCCCCATCCAATTTTCCAGCTACACAATAGTGCCTGAGACCTTGGAAGCTCTCTACCTAGAGACTGAATTCCCAGGAATGTTGATTTGTAGGGGTAGGTTTATTCCTACTCTTTCTTTTATGATTAACAATCAGCTAGAGGCATTTCTCATGACTTAGTGAATGGAACACTGATCCAGAATAAGGAAACTGAGTTCAAATGGATTTTAGCTATTTATCATCTATGTGACCTTGGGCAAATCACTTAACTTCCAACTGCCTCAATTTCTCCATCTGTAAAATGAGAATAATAATAGCACCTATCTCCCAGTGTTGTGAAAATAAAATTAGATAATAATCATATAGGGCTTTACAAAGATCAATATACTATGTAAATGATAGCTATTATTATTAATACACTTTGATCCTATCCTGTGCCTCTTTTTCCATCTCCCACTGCATGCATGATCTCTTATTCTCATTCCCCTCAATTTTCAGCCCATTCCAAGCCTACTCTAAAGCTACCCACTCTTTCCACTGTGCTCTATAGGTAACAAATTTGCTTTCATATTAAAATTCTTCCTTTCCCATTCCTTCCATCTTTTTGCTCTCACCAAGGCCTTGCTCTTTCCCAAGGACAGTTTTCCTGGACAACCTTCCTAACACTGGTCTAACTTTTACTTATACCCTCCAGCTCATTGGATGAGGTGGGAAAGTTGGAGTATATTCCTTCTTCTCCAGTGCCATTTCCAGGACAGTCCTCTACTTGCATTACTTGGTAACCTCTCCTTTCCTTGAAGTTCATTCAAACCATATTTGCCCCCCAGTCAAGATTCTTGTAGCGGTTATCCACTGCCCTTCAGAATATTCTCTTTTCCTCAATTAATTCAGTGCCTTAGCTCAACTTTTTTTTTTTCCACCTCAGCTTTTGCCTTCATGCTAGAGCTCTTCAGCATACATACTGTATTCTCCTTCAAAAAACCTTACTGGTACTATTGATCTATGCTGATGATTCTCAGATGTATTTATCTAGCCTTACCTCTCTTCTTAGCTTTATCTCAAATCTCCAACTGCCTTTGGATATCTCAATGTCTCTTAGGCATCTTAAATTAAACAATTTATTATCTTTCCTCCAAAACTCTCTCTTCCTCTTAATTTCCCTATTATTGTTCAAGGTACTACCATCTTCCCAGTTATTTAGGCTTGAAACCTAGGTATCACCCTATAATCCTTTCTTACTTACCCCCTCCTCATTTCCAATTTGTTGCCATATCCTCCCGTTGATTCTACCTTTGTAATATCTCTCATATATACTTACCTTCCACTCTTCGATACTTCTTTCATCACTTGCCTAACAGCCTTCATCATATCATCTGGACTATTGCAATAACCTTCCAATTAGCTTCCTTGCCTCAAGTCTCTCTCTCCCTACCATCCCCACCCAGCTGTCAAATTGATCTTCTTAAATTGCTGGTCTAGACATGTCACATCATCCCATTCAGTAAACTCCAGTGGCTTCCTATCACCTCCAGGACAAAATTAAGTCCTCCGTCTGGTCCTTATAACTTTGTTCCCCTCCTACTTTTCTAGTCTTTTTACACTCTGCATCCTCAAAACCCTTTTGCCTCCAACCATATGGTCTGTGTTTCAGTGACATTGGCCTCTTTGCTGTTCCTGGAACAAGACACATTCCTAAATCCATGCATTTTAATATTCTCTACACCTGGAATTCTTTCTCTCTTCATCTCTTACCTTCTGGCTTCCTTCAAATCCCAGCTAAAATTCTACCTTCCTCAGGAGGTCTTTCCCAGTGTGTCCCAGGGCGAATTCCTTCCTTTTGAGATGAACTACAATTTTTCCTGCATATATTTTGTTAGTTGATAGTTTTTCACACGTTGTCTGTCTCTATATGTTAAGCTCCTTGAGGAGAAGGACTGTTTTACATTTTCTTTGTATCCCCAGTGCTTGGCACAGTGTCTGGCATATAGTCATCCCTTAAATGCTTCTTGACTTGACTTGACACATGGCTGCTTTCTTCTTTATTGACCTTTTTGATATATAAACGTCGTGGTGGTATTGCTGTGTCAAAAGGTAAGTGTTCATGACAAAACAAAGTCCCACGGTAGTGATATGTATGGCGTGTAGAATAAACATTTGGCAGAGGTATCTCGTGGCTGCAAAGCCTGGAAAGCCTTCTTTTTCCATAGTGAAGAGTTCTCCTGTTAGAGCCTTAGGTTTTGTTCCTTTCTACAACCCAATTCTCAGTTGCCAATGATCCTGCTCTTTGGGGGGCAACAAAGTAACACTGGGCCTGGATTCAGGACGACCTGAGTTTAAATACAGTCTCAGACCCTGGGCAAGTCACTTAACCGCTGCTTGCCTCAGTTTCCTCATCTGCAAAATGAGCTGGAGAAGGGAGTAGGAAACCACTCCAATATCTTTGTCAAGAAAACCCCAAATGAGATCATAAAGATTTGAACATGATTGAAACAACTGGACAACAATAGCAACAAATTCATCTTGAAGCTTCTTCCTTCCTTAGTTGACTGACTTCTATCGCCATCTGTTTGGAGTGTATATCTCTGCTTGCTCCTGGATGCAGATAACTACTAATATAGTTGCTTCCCTTCAAAGCCACATGGTCAGTATATTTTCTCTTTCCTGTGTAGAATGTTTCCTCCATAGGCAACTCTTAGCTTGCAAAATCTTGGAAATCTTTCTATTTTTTTTTGAAAGGTCTAGCTATTGAATAAGCTGCTAGTGGCTAGAATTATTCCCTTCTACTTAATCAAAAAGATGTTCACACCTCCTAAAGGGCTCAGAATATATATGCATCTTGTTTACACATGAAGACATCTTCACATCTGACTGTATTTTGGGACTACATCAACTTAGGGCCATCAGTTATGCTCCTTTTCCCTTAAATATTGCTCATTTCTAGATGTAACCATTGTTCTGGAGGTGTCCCTTGGTGAAGTGGGTTAATTATTGTGTACTGATCCCATACTTCTCCGGGAAACAACTATTAAAGCTCCATTGTCAATCCCCTCCCCCCCCCCCCAGGAGACAAGAGAATTCTGTAGACCTGTCTAAAGGAACTTAGGTGTACTAGTAACTCATCATAATCTTTTCCTATGAACCATGCCATTGGGAGAATAATTTTCAATTCAACTGAATTCAACAAGCATTTATTAAGTGTCTATTATGTATGAATCCCTGTGCTAAGTCCTGGGGATACAAAGAAAGACATAAATGAAACAGGAGCCACTCTCAAAGAGTTTGCATTCTACCGTATCAATTTCCTTTTAATAATACCTTGATAATTAATGTCTCTTTGATAGATCCCAAGATGGACTAAATTCTACTCTAATATGATAGTGAGGTTCCAGGGCAGATGTAGCCTGTTGACTTGTTATTGGAATTATAAAAGAACAAAACTACATTTATAATTTTTATTTTATTTTTTAACTCAAAGATATTTTGTTTTCCTAATTACACAGAACAATAATTTTCAACATACATTTCCCAAAATGATAGACTCTAAACCATCTCCTTCCCTCCCTTTCCTCCCTTGCTGGTAGATGGCAAACAATTTGATATGGGCCATACATGTATTATTATGCAAAAGACATTTCCATATTGGTCATTGTTGTAAAAGCACACTTATACAAAACCCAAACTCCCAAATAAAATTGTAAATACACTGATGTGAAAGATAGTATGCTTTGATCTGCATCCATCCGACTTGAACAGTCCTTCCTCTGGAGGTGGAGAGCCTTCCCTGTCATAAATCCTTCAGCATTCTCTCACATCCTTGCATTGCTGAGAGCAGCCAAGTTTTCACAAGTTGATCATTGTACAGTATTGCTGTCACTATGTACAACGTTCTCCCAGTTCTGCTTATTTCACTCTGCATCAATTCGTGTAGATCTTCCCCGCTTTTTCTGAAATCATCCTGCTTATATTTCTTAAAGCACAATAGTATCCCAACACGAACATACACCACAGTTTGTTCAGCCATTCCCCAATTGGTGGGATTGACCTAACTAGTACCTAATTAATAATAAAATAATTAATACAGGAAGGAATTGTTTATGTCTGCTATCTTTTCGTATAAGATCCTAGGAAAAAAACAGAAATGAAACATCTAAAACCCTAGCCGCCCTGCCTTTTCCTCACATGCACTTCTCACGCCTACAATCTGGCTTCTGACTTTATCATTCAACTGAAACTACTTTTTTTTTTTTAAGGTAGACCAATTTCTTAATTGCTAAATGCTATATAACTTTTTATCACTTCTCATCTTATGCCCTTCCTTTAGCTTTTGATAGTATTGTCTCGATATTCTCTCCCTCAGTGTTCATGTCGTTGCTCATTCCTAGACCCTCCCTACAGTCAACGACTTCTTAATTTCTTTTATTGGATGACCACTCATAGCTCCTTCCCTAACCATGAATGTTTCCTAAGGTCTTGCCCTGGGCCCATTTCTCTTTAATATCTTTTTTTCATACTCTTTTTTTCAATGCTGTTCATACGAGTTCAACTATTGTCTTTTTGCAGATGGGTCCCAGTGTATTATATCCAGATCAGAACCTCCAGCTGTCACTTGGATAGGTCCAAATAGATATGTGAGAGAGATCACAGATTTACTATGTCCTCTGAAACGAAACTCCGGCATCTCACTATGTCAATCCCACTTCTCCAGACGTTTAACTATTTCTTTTGACCTCATCTTTCCAATCACTTGGATTCAGTCTTGGAAAACATCCTTGACCCTTCTGTCCTCCTTTACTTAAAAGTACTTGCAGTGGCTTATGAAGTCTACCTCCACACACTCTTTCCTTTCTGTCCTCTCCACGTTCAGGGCTTCTGTATCACTTCAAGTCCTCATCACCTCCTCCCTGTACAATTGCAGTAGCCTCCCAATTGGCCTTCCTGTTTCTAATTTTTCCCTTTTCCTAGGCATCCTCCCACATACCTGCCAAAATAAGCTTTTTAAAGCACAAGTCCAACTATGCCATTCCCCATCTCTAAAATCTTCTCTATTTCCCTATTGCCTCTGTGATAAAATACACATTCTCTGGTTGTTTAAAACCAGGCTGCTTTTTCCAGTTTGATCTTGTCATGTCCAGCCAGTTGAGCCTATCTGCATATCTCTCTATCTGTAGGGAATGAATAACAGTCCCTAGTTTCCTTCAAGGCTTTATTCGTGTGCCCCCTCCTAAAGGAACTTTAGTTTGGTTGCATTGGTTCTTAGTGTGCTCTCTCCCACTTCAAATAACCATTTGTATATTTATTTGTTTATATTTTATATCCTTGATGGTAGAGACTAGCATTGATTTTGGTTTGGGATCTGAAGTGCATATAGGTCTGAGGGTGGATTGACCAAATGCGAGCCAAGCTTCGGGAATATGAGTAGGATTATGGATGTAGCCACTTCTTTTCTAGATGTTTCTTAATTCCAGGGAATTAAGAGAAAGATTTAAGGCTGAATTATTCTCTAAAATATAAATACTTAAGAGATTTGAAGAAACAAGAATTCCAAACTATATAACCATAGGAACAATTGTTTCATATCACTTACAATAAGAGAAACACACGTTAAAGCAACTGTAAGACATATCAAATGGACAGAAAATAGTACTGAGGATTGTCAGAGAAAGTAAATTATCCCCTGAAATTTGATGCTTAGAACTTAAATTCCACCCTCTCATTTACAAACTTTCTCAGAAAGCAGGCAAAGACCCTGTGGGATCACAGGCAAGTCACTTTAATTTCACTTTTGTCAACTGTAAAATGTGAGTAAAAATGGCACTTACCCTTCAGGGTTGTTATGTTGTACAAGTACTTTGTTCAGTGCTTGGCACAGGGCAGGTATTTTAGGACTGTCTATTCCCTCTGTGCTCCTCCCCTAATCCCCCCCTCCCCCATATACAGAATATAATGTCAGAGTTGCAAATGGAAGTGGTTTGCCCAGAGTTGGACAAATACTAGATGTCTGAAGTAGGAAGTGAACTGATTTCCCCTGGCTTCAAGGCTAGCTCTCTATCCACTGTTCCACACCTCTCTCCCACAGTAGATGTTCAATAGAAAGATAGTTGAATTGAATTAGATTTTATTGGAAATCACTAGACACTAGATGATCAATTGGAGGTGGAGTGGGGTGTAGAGTGCCTCTCTCACCCCTGCTTTTGTATCTTGGGGTCTTCTCAAATTCAAAACTCAGGTATCTTTCTTGGCTATTGCTTGTCCCAGGTGCAAAAATGTTTACTTTTGTTGTAAGGTTTGTGGCTGTTGGGGCCTATAATCTATCTTTTGTTTCTAAAGTTTCCCTAACATAGAATAATTTATGGACAATCTTTCTTCTCTTCTTTGTAGATGAGAAAAGGCATGATCCTACCTTTATAGGTAACTTTTCCAACAAACATTTTATTTTCTTTTATTTTTATTCATCCAATGTGCAATTGTTATCTTTATTTTAAAGATGTGGAAACAGAGGCCCAGAGCAATTTAGTGACTTGCCAGGTATCACACAGCTAGGAGGTGTCTGAGGTTGGATTTGAACTCAGGCTTTCCTCACTCCCAAGTCCAATTCTTCATCCACTGGGCCACCCCAGCTGCCTGTGGACTGAAAGAAACCAAAGGCTTATAGGTCCACCAGTCTTCATCCCTGAATCTCATAAAATAGTTTGTTCAAGAATGCTATAGACACTAAGCATTACCAAAAAAAAAAGCTAAAAATGACTATTTTAAAAGAGAGAATAACTGGTTACCAAATACCTAGTTGGCATAGTAGATAGAGTGATGTACCTGGAGTCAGGAAGTTCTGGGTTCAGATCTAGCTATAGATACCTATTGGTTGTATGACCTTGGACAAATAATTTAATCTCTACCTCAATTCCTCATCTGTAAAATGGGAATGATAATAGCAGCTACCTCTCAGGCTTGTTGTGGGACTAAAATGCAATAATATTTGTAAAGAACATTTTGAAAACCTTAAAGCAGTATAAAAATGCTAGCTGTTAATATTTTAGAATCAAATATCTATGTGCAGTTCAATTATCACCTTGTTGCAAACTTGATACTAAATTAGAAGGATGAGACAACACCTTGTGCGATTATGGTAACTTCAGCCTGACCTTTTCCATATAAATGTCTGACTTTTTTAAAAAATGGGAAATGGATAAAAGCAAAGTTATTGACTGTCTATCAACTTTGACCAGTGTAAAACATTTCCAGCAAACATTTTAATGGGCTATGAAAAAACATTTTAAGAAAATATCTTTTAGGGTTACACAAATAATTCTTTTACCTTAAATTCCATTTTGTTTTTCAGTCATTTCTGTTGTGTCTGACTCTTTGTGACCCTATTTGGGGTTTTCCTGGTAATGATCCTGGAACAGTTTGTCATTTTCTTTTCTAGCTCATTTTATAGATGAGGAAATGGAGGCAAACAGGGCTAAATGATTTGCCCAGGGTCCCATAGCCAGTAAGTGTTTGAGACCAAATTTGAATTCAAGAAGATGAGTCTTCCTTATTTCAGGCCCAACATTCTATTCAGTGTCATCTAGCTGCCCCTTAAACTCCATAAATATCTTGGGTTTTGCATGCACATTTGGTGTTTGGATTCCTTTTCCTAATATCTAATGATTTGGGGGTTATTTAATTTATAAATTTATTTTTGAAGTAGTATCCATTTGCTATAGAAAGGCAATATTAGCTCTCTCTCTTACACACACACACACACACACACACACACACACACACACACACACGAGTAAACTATAAAAAAATTTTACTGCTTGAAAAAAAGAAATTATATGTGTCTAATTGTATGCATCTATCTATACATGTGCACACATGAACACACACATACACTTTTTTCAGGCAGTAAAATCCTTTTTTATAATTCGCAGATACAATTTATTCATGCAAATTGTACAAAGGCTATTTCACTTGAAAATGATCACTTAGAAGTGAACATGTGCCTTGATTTGCAGCAAGTAACTTAAGCTCATCTTATGTACAGACCTGAAATTTTTGATTTTCCTGTATAGCAGTAATCACACAGGTGCAGTAATCTGCAGCATTGGTTCCCCCCAGTACCTTGTTTCTAGTTCTGTGCTCTCATTTGGGGCTGGAAAAATAGGGAAAGCAATTTTTTCTTTTTAAGTTTATTTATTTAGCCTGAAACCTCCTTACATATAATTGTAGAGATGTCAGGGAGACATAAAACATTGCAGGCTGTGAGCTCTGGTACTCTCAAGAGTTAAAATGCCTGCCTTTTTTTTTTCAGACTTGAATTTTCCACATACTGTCCGATAACTGAGAAAAGAATGCCTTGTTATTTTTGTTTTTCTTGGAAAGCCTGTGGTGAGGCAAACCTCTGCATTGATCAAGCACAAGAAAAATAAGTAACATGTCTGATATTAGTTCAGTAACATTTTTTATAATCAGAATTCTCCATTAAAGACATATGTCATTCTATAAAAAAGAGTAGACATATGTTTGCCATGATGTACTTTGTTTCTTTCAAATTCAATGAGTATGGAATTAAGCTTTAAACACGATGATTGAAAAGTGGTTGTCATTATTTAGTAGACAAAGACATATGATTTTGTGATCTGATGCTTTCTGACCTATTTCTAGTGCTGCAGAACATACCAATATTAAGGAATATAAATGGATGGACAAAATCTTTCCCATTCAGATAGGGTTCTAGAAAGTCTTTCATGTTCTACTTATTTTTGCTCTGATCACTTCTCAATGTTACTGTTAAGTCACTTTGCCTAATCTTATCAGGTCAGATAACCAGTTCCTAGATATACCCTCTCACCACCATGTTGGCATCTTTAAATTATTATAATAATTAGAAGTCACCCCCATACCCCTTTGGGAACAAATTTTATATTCTGGGGTTCATAAAATAGTTTCCTTGTTTATACAAGAACAGACAGACTAAATTCCCTAACAGTTTCTTATACCTCTCCAATTAAGGAAGTGAAGTTTAAAAAATGATCCATGTAGAGAAGTTTTACATGAGGACCAATCTTTTTATCATCCAACTGCTTTCAGCTTTTAACAGTTAAGAAGAAGAGTTGGAATTAATTCAGTAAAACATATTCTGCTTTTTCTTGGGAATTTAATCAATTATTTTGTCCCCATATGTTGTTCCTAAGAAAAGGAATTCTCTTTCTTGGTTAATATTTATAAGTTATTTCATTCATACAACAGTTATTTTTGAGCACCTACCATACCCGAGTCATTGTGGGCTATGTAAAGAAGATGAAGACATGGTTCTTGCTTTAATGGAATTGATAATTTAGTAAGGAGATCAGATGTATACAAATAGAAAACAAGGCAAAATTAGACAATAAAGTACAAAAAGGAGAATGGAATTAAATATCTTTCTCAAGGATGGCTCAGGGCAGATTTCTTAACCAAATAATAGACATAAATGATGACAAAGAGAAAACAAATGTTAGGCTATTTAAAATGAAAAAAAAAAAGAAAAAGAAAAGGGGACAGTTAGGTGTCAGTGGATAGACTGCTGGATCTGGAATCAGGAATCTTCCTAAATTCAAATCTGGCCTCAGACATTTATTAGCTGTGTGACTGGGCAAGTCACTATAAAATGAGTTGGAGAAGGAAATGGCAAACTACTCTACTATTTTGTCAAGAAAATCCCTCTGGAGCTGGAAAGATCTATGTGAACTGATGCAGAATGAAATAACCAGAAGATCATTATACAGAGTAATTGCAATACTGTGGAATGATCAAATGTGATAGATTTAGTAACTAATAGGACAATTCTGAGGACTTATGAAAAACAATGCTATCCACCGTTAGAGAAAGAACTATTGGAATAGAAATGAAGATGGAACCATATGATTTATCACTTTTTTATTTGGGTATATGTTTTTGGGTTTTGGTTCTATAAGAACAACACTTACAAAAATGAATAATATGGAGATATGTTTTTGTGTGATAATACATGTATAATCCAAATGGAATTGCTTGTCAGTTCCAGAAGTGGAGAGAGGGAAGGGGGGGGGAGAGACAATATGGATCATTTAACTTTGGAAAACTCATATAGACATTTGTAATTAAAATGAAAAAAAAAGAATTCATTTGGGGTCATGAAGATTAAAAATGACTAAACAACAGCAATGAAAAAAATCAATGCAGAAGAAATAAGAAGTAAAATGTAATTTAGAAAAATAAACTGCTTCAGATACCTTTGATATGCATTTAAGACAAGCTATGTAGGTAATTAACACACACACACATATATATGACTGAGTTACTCTCATGTGTAAATACTTAATAGGATTTGATAAAGCAAGGATTCCAAACTATACATAATTATAGGAAAAATTGTTCCATGTAACTTGTAATAAGAGAAATGCAAGTTAAAGGAAATCTGAGGCATATTTAATGGACAGGAAATATCACTGAGAATTGTCAGAGACAATGGATTTTCCTCTGAGCTTATATCCATTAGAACTTCATTTCTACCCTTTCATTTACAAACTTTCTGTAGAGACCTGCTCTACATAAAATTCTGTTGTGGGTTTGAATCATCTCCGGAGGGAAACTGAAGACTGGAAAGTAATGGGTTAACTATACAGACTAGAGAGAGTAAACTATAGAAGGGGGAGAGAGAGAGAGAGAGAGAGAGACAGACAGAGACAGACAGAGACAGACAGAGACAGACAGAGACAGACAGAGAGAGAGAGAGACAGAGAGAGACAGAGAGAGACAGGGAGAGAGAGAGAGAGAGACAGACAGACAGAGACAGACAGAGACAGACAGAGACAGACAGAGAGAGAGAGAGAGGGAGAGAGAGACAGGGAGAGAGACAGAGAGAGACAGACAGACAGAGAGAGAGAGACAGAGAGAGACAGACAGAGACAGACAGAGACAGACAGAGACAGACAGAGAGAGAGAGGGAGAGAGAGACAGAGAGAGACAGGGAGAGAGACAGAGAGAGACAGACAGAGAGAGACAGAGAGACAGAGAGACAGAGAGACAGAGAGAGACAGAGAAAAGGAACACGGACACAACTTTAGCGTGTTCTCAGCATGTCACCAGGTTAGCTCTTCCAGAGAGAGAGAGTGACTGAGCTGAACTGATTTTATTGAGGTTTGAAGGAATGGGGGTTGCAGGATGTCAATCAGTCGACACAACAGAAGTTTTAACATAGTAATGCCAAGCAAAAGGAACAGATGGCCACAATAGAATAGCCAGGTACTCAGGTAAGAAGCACATGTGAAATCCTCTCCTTTCTAACACATTGGCCACAGCTTATGCATATGCAAGTCTTTGATATTACAAAGGGCCTGTAGAATTGGTCTGCTAGCTTTCAGATTGCAGATCACAGTAAAGGCCTGATTTCTTTTTCTTTCTTTCTTTTTTTTTTCATTTGAATAAGTTTATTTAGTCAATTTAGAACATTATTCCTTGGTTACAATAATCACATTATTTCCCTCCCTTCCCTCCTCCCACTCTTCCTGCAGTCAACAAGGCCTGATTTCTAAGTTCTCAAAATTTAAGTCCCAACCAATTTAAGGATTCAGAAATCAATCATGGAAAATATTAGAAATATATCCATAAGTCTGGTCCATAAACACTTTGAGCATTAGAGTTTGCTTTTGAATACATCTTTAATACTTTAATGATTCCTTATAACTGAAACCCTATACTTTCTCAGAATTTTCTTTCTTTTAAAAATACTTAAAAATTTTTGTCATTTAAAGTTTAATGTTCTTTTCTTTCTAAATTCTGAGTTTCAAGTTATCTCCCTCCCTCCTATACCTTCTCATGCCTATTATTGAGAAGGCAAGCAATATGATATCAAATATATACATGACATCATTAAAAACATTTCCATATTAGCTATATATATACATATATATTTAAAAGCAAGAGAAATAAAGTGGGAAAATTATATTCCTCACTGATGCACATCAGAATTAATCAGTTTTCTTTCTCTGGATGTGGATAACATGTTTTTAAAAATTTTTTATCATGAATCCTTCAGAATTATGTTGGATCCTTGTATTGATCAGAGTAGCCATGTCTTTCACAGTTGACTATCATTACATTGCTATTACTGTCCACAATGTTCTCCTAGTTCTTCTTATTTAATTTAGTATCAGTTCATATAGTTCTTTGCTTTTTTTTCCTGAAACCACCCCCTTGTTATATCCCATAATGCAATAGTATTACATCACAATCATAAACTATAAATTATTCAGTTATTCCCCAACTAATGAACAATCCCTTGATTTCCAATTCTTTGCCAACAGAAAAAGAGGTGCTATAAATATTTTTGTACATATAAATAATTTTTCCTTTTCTTTGATCTCTTTGGGATACAGATCTAATAGTGGTATTACTAGGTCAAAAAGAATATGCCTTTTGGCCATAGTTCCAAACTGTTTTCCAAAATAGTTGAACCAGTTCACAAATCTACCTAGAGTTTATTGGTTCACAATTTTCCCCTTATCCCCTTCAGGACTTATCATTTCTGATAGGTGTGATGTGGTGCCTCAGAGTTGTTTTATTTTGCCTATCTCTAATCAATACTGATTTAGAACACTTTTTAAAAAATCTGACTATCGTTAACTTTAACTTTTTCTGAGAACTACCTGGTAATCTTCTTTGACCATTTATCATTTAGGGAGTGGCTCTTGTTTTTATAAATTTTACTCAGTAATATACTCACTATATATTTGGGAAATGATGTCTTCATCAGAGAAACTTGCTGAAAAGATTTTTAATATTAGTTCATTGTTCATGTGCCTTTCAGCAAAATGTATTTTCCTTCATTACCAGTTTTGATTAAGTCTATTTTACTTTTGCTTTGTCTCAGATTGTGGTTGCTACCCTGTCTCTTTTTTTTAGATTAGCTAAAGTATATTAGATCTGCTCCACCCTTTTATTTTAATTCTGCATGTGTTTTTCTGTTTCAAATGTGTCTCTTATAAACACCATATTGTGGATTTTGCTTTTGAATCCATTGTTGTCCACTCCTTTTCTGTTGGTTAACTTATCCCATTCACATTCACACTTAATGATTACTGAGAGTGTATTTCCTTCCATCCTAAATTCCTTCTGTTTATCCTCCACTATATCTCTCCACCCCCCCACCCCCGTATTCTTTTCCTGCTCATTTTCCTTCCAATGATATATATTTCATATTTTCTTCTATTTCTTCTTTTGATTTTGTTTTGTTGTTTCATGATGCCCCCTGGAGTCATTAGCTTTCACTTGCACAATTCTAATTTTGAAAGAATTATTGTCTTCAGTGAATTTTTGTACCTTTTTTCTATTTTTGTTCTGCTTTTTAAGAAGTTATTTTCTTCAGTGAATTTTTCTGACTCTCCTATCAAGCTGTTAATTTTTTTTCATAATTTTCTTGCATCAATCTTGTTAATTTCCCCAATTTTTCCTCTACCACTCATCTCTTTCATTAATTCTTCTTGGAATGACCTTAGGTTCAATCAGCATTTTTTGAGGGTTTTTAAAAGCTATTTTCATATTGTTTTCTTTTTTTCTGAGTTGTCTTCTCTTCCCTGCCATCATAGTGGCTTTTTATGTTCACATTAAATTTTTATTGTTTTTTCATTTCCCCAACCTGTTTATTGACTTGATTTATCACTATTAGATAGTCTTCCTGACTCTGTTTCAGCCTAGAACTGTGGCATCTCTTGTTCTACAGCCAGACAATTTCTTTTGCTTCACTAGTCATCTTGTGAGGTCCAAAAAAGCTACAGAAAGAAGATCGGAATCTTCGCTTTATTTTCCTGCAGATAATTTATTGTCTACAAAGCTCAACTCCCCTGTCTCTTAAAATGACTTTTGATACATCTCTAGCTTTGCAACAGGTAAATAGCTCTTCCTTAAAAGAGCAACAAGCAAGTTCCAGGATCTCATCTTCGGTGTTAAAAAGTCTTTTATATAGGTTGAAGTTTGGCACAGCTGAGTAGGCTTAGAGTTACTGAAATAACTTGTAGGTGAAAACTTCTACCTGAGTCCCTTTTGTAGGGTGGTTATTCCTTCTTTTGATTTTCAATCAAGAAGATTAATTAGAGACTGGAGCAGGTGTTTGGAAAAGAATAACACATTCAAGGTCTAATGAAGCCAGGAGAGCCATTCCATTTCACCAGGCACCTAACTAGTATGAGAGAGTTTTGTTTTGAACAATAGTCTGTTCAGCATGGATCAGAAATTCTCTGCCTCAAGAGGCAATGTAAAATGATACATCAAACAATTATTTGTTGAAAGAACAGTGTCCACACCACGGAGTCAATGAACTTCTCCCTTAGAGTATAGGCACAGTGCTCTGTGTGACCCAGGTGGAAGAGATTGGGAAACTGGTTTCTGGAAAACAATTATGGGATGTAGTGGAAGATTCTGATTCCCAATTCATAGTATGGGTACCCATTCTGACTGTTTCTCTTCTCCTTACTATGTAAAGATTAGGGAGGAAGATATAGAGATTTTGTGGAGGTAGAATCCACAAGATATTACATGTGATTAGATATAAAGAAAGAGAGGAGAGTCCTGTATGACTCCAGGGTTATTCATCTGAGTAAATGGAAGGATTGGGCTACAGTCAATAGAACTAGGAAAATTTGGCCAGAGTGGCTTTGGGGAAGATGATTGCTGTTTTAGTCATGTGAAATATGAGATTCCAGTGGTATATTCCCCTTAACCCCCTCTCTCATATTGTTTTTGTATGCTTACAAATGTAGGGCAGGTGACAAATAATAATAGCTAGCTTTTATATAGCACTTTAAAGTTGTCAGAATCCTTTACAAATATATCATTTTATTCTCACAATTACTCTGTGAGGCCGGTGGTATTATTATCCCAATTTTGTAGTTGAGAAACTGACTTGTCCAGAGTTATATAACTAATAAATATGTAAGGTTGAATTTGAACTCAGTTCTTCCGGATTCTAGCTTCATTGTTCTATTCACCATGCCACTGAGCTGCCTCAATATTAAACTGATACATGGTATCTTCAGTGTGTAAGGCGTGTGTTTTCAATGTAGCATCCTGTGGAACAATTTGTATCTATGCAGTGATAAGTTGGGTAACTTATTTGTCTTCTTGGGCCATTATAAAAGATGCATGAGGTATATATACACTTTTCATTTTGCCACTTAAATGAGTCAGGTTCCCCAGTGTGCAAATTAATTCTTAGAAGTGAGCAGAATGCTTTATAAAAAGTTTCATGAAAACTGTAGGCCACTGAGGGAACCATTTAGTTAAAAGACTCTACCAGCAGAACATACTGTGGTCCTCAATTGTCAATAATTCTTGATTATATATGTTCTTGTAAAAAAGAGAAGGAAAAGAACAGAGATGATTATTTTTTAAAGTTCCAAGTCACTGTTATCGGTTTTATGACAGCTATAGAGCCTACATTCTTTTTTTCTCCTAACCCAACTCTGTTCCATGAGTGGTGTTTTAGGTTCTAGCTACATGGCACTGAGAAGGATGAAGTACATAATTGACTTAGCCAGCTTAGGTCCCAAATAGAAGGTAAAAGAACTCTTTTAAAAAATAGTGCCTTGGAGAAGCCACACTCTGAGCAAATGAAAAACTAACAGCTAGGGGAGAACATGATGTCTACTATTAGATATAGTTGACTTTTTTGGGTACTGTAAAAATTAAATTTAAGAGATTTGTCCTTAGACTATTATAAAGTTTATTAGAATCACTTAGATAGATAAAGGATAATAAATAGGTAGAGAGAGGAAATTTCATTAGAAGGGAGATAACTTGGAATTAAAAAAAAGATTGTTAAAAAGATGTTTTTATATATCATAGGAAAAATAAAGTATTTTTTCAAAATTTGGACAATATAACATTTGGAGCATATATGTTCAATATCAATAATGTTTCATTATTTATAGTATCATTTTTTACATAATAGTTTCCCTATTTATCTCTATAATTAAATCTGTTTTAACTTTAACTTTTTCTGAGATTGTGATTGCTGCTACTGCTTTTTTTGAATTAGCTGATGCATAGTATATTTTGCCCTCACCCTTGTTTTTACTCATTTTAAAACTCTTTCATTTTAAAATGTGTTTCTTGTTAGCAACATATTTTTGGGTTTTGGTTTTTGATTCAGGCTGACATTTGTTTCCATTTTATCGGTGAATTTATCCCATTTACATTCAAAGTTATAATTACTAGTTGTTTATTTTTCTCCATTCTATTTTTCCTCATGTAAGATTAAAATTAATATCCAATAACTTCAAGTATTATATTTTATAAGATTTACTTATAATCACTTGAAGTAGAAGAAATAAAAGGAGAAAAGTTAAAGCCTGAGTAAAACCAGCTTTCCCAGCCTCAATCAGGGGAAAAGAGTGCAAGAGAGTGGAGCTACACAAAACTTATATCCTCCCTACATTAGCATGTATTGTGCAAAGGAACATGGGAATCTGGGATATAGAATCCTGGGAAGCAAATTCTAATTATACACTCTTGTCCTTGCCCCTTTTTTAAAAACTCTATTCTTCAGAAACCTAATTTTCTTCTGCCCACTGCATTCCTAATCAGGAACACTTCTAAGAGAGTCACTCCCTTATCCCTTCACCTTGCCCTCTTATTTCTTTATATGGACTCCTAAGTATCCCTCCATAATAATGTATCATTCTAATAATACCTCCTTTATCCTAACCCCTTATCCTTCTATTTCTCTATAAAGTGAGAAGACTTTTACTCTTCTAAATATATGTGTTGTTCACTCTTCAGGGTTGTAGCATTACCAGACTTCCCTTGACCCTCCCTCACTGTAAGAATTCTTCCTCTCATCCCTCTTTTGTATGGAATAATTGTTCCATTTTATCTCTATCTCATTTTAATTTTTTTCTATTTTCTTTTATCTTATTCCATTATATTCAACTGGACCTCAAGCCCTATAATATACATGGTCTTTCAAACTACTGAAGTATAGATATCATTTTAAAAAATACTTATCTATCTTAGAATCAATAATAAATATTGATTTTAAGGCAGAAAAGCAATAAGGGCCTACAACTGGGGTTATGTGACTTGCTAAGGTCACATAACTAAGAAATGTTGAAGACCAGATTTGAACCCAGGTTTACCTAACTCCAGGCCTAACACTCTACTAAACCAAATGTCCCTAGTGATAGCATTATTTTTTTTAGACCTTTACCTTCTGTCTTAGAGTTAATACTAAGTATTAGTTCCAAGGTAGAAGAATGGTAAGGTCTAGGCAACTGGGGTTAAGTGTCTTGCCCAGAGTTATACATCTACAAAGTGTGTGAAGCTAGATTTGAACCAGGACCTACCATCTCTAGGCCTGGAGCTGCATCCACTGAGTCACCTAGCTGACCCTAGTAATATCATTGTTAAAGATTTCAGAGAATGTTTTCCCACATAATAAGTAAATAACTTCACCTTATTTAGTTCCTTTTAATAAGTCTTTCATGTTTGCCTTCTTATTTTTCTTATAAATCAAATTTTCCACTTAGCTCTGGTCTTTTTCTCAAGAATAACTGAAGTCCTTTAGTTAATCAAATATCCGTTTTTTAAAATATGATTATGCTCAACTTTTTTGGGTATGTTATTCTTCATTGTAAATTGAGTTTCTTTGCTCCTTGAAACATTGTATTTCATGCCCTTCATTCTTTCAATGTTAGGGTTTCTAAGTCTTGGGTTATCCTGACTGTAGCTCCCCACTATTCCTGGTTGTTTATAGTATTTTCTCCTTAATCTGGAAGCTACAAAACTTAGCAATAATGCTCCTCTAAGTTTTAATCTTGGGGTCTCTTTCACGTGGTGATTGATGAATTCTTTCCAATTCTATTTTACCCTGTAGTTTTAGAGTTTCTGGACAATTTTCCTTAATAACTTACTGAAGTATATTGTCTAAATTCTTTTTAAAATCATAACTTTATGGTGATCTGACAATTCCTGTGCTGTGTTTCTTTCATCTGTTTTCCTGGTCAGTTGTTTTTGTAATAAGATGTTTCATATGTGTTTGTTTTTTAATTCTTTTGCTTTTGTTTTATTATTTCTTGTTGTCCTAAGAACTCATTAGCTCCCTCTTACCTAATTCTAATGAATTATTTCCTTTGGTGAGGTTTTTGATTATCTTTTTCCTATTGGTTGATCTTTATTTTATAATTTTTTTTCATTTTCTTCCATTGCTCTTATTTTTTTTTCCTAATTTTTCCTCAACCTCTCTCTCTTTTTAAGAAACAACAACAACAACAAACAAACACTTACCTTCTGTCTTAGAAGCAATACTATGTATTGGTTCCAAGGCAGAAGAGTGGTAATGGCTAGGCAATAGGGGCTAAGTGATTTGCCCAGAGTCACACAGCTAGGAAATATCAGAGGCGAGATTTGAACCTAGGACCTCTCATTTCTAGACCTGGCTCTCAACTGAGCTACCTAGCTTCCCCCTCTTTTGGTTTTAAGAGTCTTTTAAAAGTTTTTCTAAAAACTCTTTTGGGGATTATATCCATTTTATATTTTTCTTTGATATTTTAGAAGTAGATGCTTTAGCTTCACTATCATCTGAAGTTGAACCCTAAGCTTCTCTATCCTCATAGTAGCTGCCTATGGTTGAGTTCTTTCTCTTTTACTTATAAAATTTTTTTTATTGGCTAATAGACAGTTATTAGGTTTATGGGAGAGTTGGGCTCTTCTCTTAGGGTGAGGAATATGATGTCTTAAGCTTCAGGGGTTTTTGTTACTATTTCCTGAGTCCTATCTTGGTGTCTTTGATTTCTTTGTTCCTCTAATTTCTATAATCCAGGGTGTGGTCCTTGTTCCCCAGGCTCACACCCCAGTCTATGAATGACCTCAAGTGCTCACTCTGCCATCCCTGAGCCCAGACCCCTTGAAGGGCTGCCACCACAAGCAAATGTTTTTACTCCCTGTGGTTCCCAGGTGGTTGCAAGTTTTGGTTGTCCTGGAACAACCAAAGAGATTTTGCTCTCTTGGGAATGATCACAGCAAGTGGGACCCTAGTCTCCCAGCAACAACACTCCCAGTCATCCCCTCTCAATGTAGTGCTCAAACCATAAATCACATATTAGAAATGTGGGTGGTAGCTTTATCACATTTGTTGTTATTGTTCAATAATTTCAGTCTTCAGTCGTGTTTGACTTTTCATGCCCCCATTTAGCATATTCTTGGCAGAAGTACTGGAGTGGTTTGCTATTTCCTTCTCTGGCTCATTTTACAGAGGAGCAAACTGAGGTAAACAGGTTTAAGTTCTTGCCAATAGATTACACAGCTATTAAGTGTCTCAGGCTAGATTTGAACTCACAAAGATGAATTTTCCCTGACTTGAGGCCAGGCACTCTGCCTACTGCACTACCTAGCTGCCCCTTATATTTATTAGCTCATAATATGATAAGTAAATGTTTAAAGATAAAAGGATAAAAAAATTTTAGGAAACAAGGGTGTCTCCAAATTCCTGTCAAGAGTTATAAGGCTTATTCCCTCTTGAAAAGGATGTTGGGAAAGGGAGGAAAGGAAATGAAGAATTATTTGCTTTGGCCTATAATTTGAATGAATTTCAGAACTGCAGAATCTCAATAAGCCTTGTGCTGATTCACTTACCTACCCTCTTGGCTCTGGAATCCAATCCTAACCACTGCATAGATGGAGCCCCTTTGCTGCTTCCATAGTAGCTGTGCTTATATACTTTTGTCTCTTCAGGTCTTTTGTCTTTTTATTTTCTCTTCTTGTGAGTCTAAAAGAGGGAAGGGGTCATCTTATTTGTCTGAGTCAACCCCTCTGCATGTTCTAAGGTTAGGAAAAAACTAAACTCTTCCACCAAAGAGTGGTTGAAGAGGAGGAGGACCTTGAGAGATTTCTTTCTGGAATTAGTAGGCATCCATTTTGATCTCTTAGTGGCAGCTAGGGGACCCAGGGTCAAATATAATATATTTTTGTCTGAGTTAAGGAGAAAGCATCACTGTGTGTGTGTGTGTGTGTGTGTGTGTGTGTGTGTGTGTGTGTGTGTGTGTGTGAACATACTTATGTGGAGAGGTCATTAGACAAGACCTTGTGAAAGTAACTAGACATTCTAAGAAGTGGAAACAGGAGTTGGGATGGTGTGTACATAGTAAACAAACAAAGGAAGCCGGGTTTGACTGTAACATAGAATGCCTGACAGGCAATAATGTGAGATCAATCTGGAAAGATGGGTGGAAGTCAGATTTGGAAGGCTTTAAATGCTATCAGAGGAGTTTGTGTTTGTCTTGAAGGCAGTAGTGAAGCACATAAGTTTCTTGTGAATGACACAGTCAGGCTTGTGCTTTTGTAACATCAATTTAGTGCAGAGGGGAAAGCAATCTGTACTGGTAGAAGGGAGATCAGTTTGTAGTCTACTAGCAGTATCCAGAGAGGAGGTGATGACCATTTTGAGATATGGGATTTTTATTATTGAATGCATTGACATATATGTGAAGTGTTGTATTAATTGTGCCATTTATCTCAGTTTTTCTAGGAAAAAGGGTGAGTTCTAGTTAATGACTTAGAAATTCACTCAAATTTGCTGCTTTACCTTCTGCCTTAGAATCAATACTGTGTATTTTTTTTAAAAGTTTTAAGGTTTAAGTTAAGTTTAACTTGCTCAGGGTCATTCAGCCAGGAAGTATCTGAGACTTGATTTGAACCCAGGACCTCCTGTCTCTAGGCCTAATTCTATCCACTGGAGCCACCATCAAGTTTTCTGCTTTTGACTTAACTAATGTGTCTTTATTTGGTTATTTTGCTGATCTAAAATAATCTGGTAACTTCATTAAAAAGGAAATTACTTGCATTTGTTTTGATTTGTAATTGTAGCATTTTACAGTTGTTAATTTCCTTAGAAAAATAATCTATTCCAAATACTTCCTTTACCAGATTAAGGAATCAAAGGCCATAGAGGGTAAGTGATTAGCCCAACATCACATAGTGATTAATGAATCCATCCTGGCACCAAATTTGTAACATTCTTTTTTTTAACTGCTCACACGCATTCTGTTCTAGACTCTTACTTTGAATCAGCATCAAGATTTTTGTTCTACTGTTTTGGTCACCCCCCCCCCCCCTTTTTGGAAATTGGAACAATTTTTGCCTATCTCATCTTCAATTTCATAGTAGTTTCCATCTGTTGCTTTTGTTCTATGTCTGCCATATATAAAAAAATTTATATTTTATATTCATTACCATAGATCATAAAACAACTAAATTCTTTTTTGGATCTTTAATTTCTGAGCCTCCATTATTTAAATTATAACAGCAACATTACCTTTGTTTCTGATTATCTTGCAGCTTAAAAATCATATGTGCTCAATGGATTTTACCGGAAGATATGGCAAAAGTTTATGTAGCAAAAACATCTTAGGCAACTCTGTTGGCTGTTGTTGCTGCTGCTGCTGCTGCTGCTGTTTTGGCTCCTGCAGCATGTTGGAAAATAACTCAGGATTAGATTATGTGGGATCAATTTCTACACCACCTGATGTACAATAATTCATAACAGGCATGAATGATTACTGCTGAGCTGCTCTTAGATACAATGTTGTTAACTGGCCTTTTCTTCTCCCTCCCCCCCCCCCCCCCCTTGTCTTCTTCCTCATTAGCTATGACTGAAATGGATCAACTAGGAGTGGTTTCTCATCTCTTACCGAAATATAAAAGAGAAGACGTGTACTTTCTTGACCAAGAAGAGCCTGTGATGAGTTGTTGATGAGCACACTCTTTTGAAAACATGGGATGTTCCAACTCTGCCGCAAAAGAAGCTAAGAAACTTGAAACAAGTAAGTAGTGTGAGTATGCTTGCTGTTAATGTCTGTGAGAGCAATGTGAGTTTTCCTCTTCTCCTTTGTTCTGAGTGATGCCGAGTGATTTCGTGCAGGCCTCATCCTTCTTTACTTGAAGCTTTAAGACTGAAGTTAGCCAGAACACTAGTTAATAGAATGATGTAACTGGTATGGAGAGTGCCAAGCTTCAAAGCATTAGCGACTGGATCCTGTTTTGAAATGAATTTTAGTTGTAAGGATGACCGAATCTATGGTAAAAATGGAGTTCAAAATTCAGTGGAAAGACATGAGATCCCTCCCCCTTCTAAAATGTCCATTAATATAGAAACCATTCGCAAATAGGCACTCAGTGTGTGCCCGTGTGACAAGTGATTCAGGATTAGATCATGTAGGATCACTTTCCACAACGAATGGCATATAGAAAATGAAGTTTCAACTATTTAAAAAGCCTTTTTGATTCTTAAATTTTGCAAGGCAAAGAGCAAATGTTTCATCACTACATTAAAAAGGGCTGCTCCATACTTTGAGAAATTGTGTCAAGGAAGTTCGTCCCCTCCCCCTTCCTGAGTAACTTTACCAGTCCGCCAAACATTCCTGACATACTACAGTTGCTCCAGGTTTGCTTGCAATGGAATATGTCTGTGCCTCAATAAAAGTGAAGGTTTGGGGCAGGACAGGGAAGACCAATGGGAGAACGGGAGAGACCAACAAGAGAAAGGGAGAGATGAACAAGAAGGCCAGTAGGTGAGGGGGAGTAGAAAGAGACAGGCTCAATAAGCTAGCATGTGGCCAGGTTACTTAGGAATGATTGTCTACCCTTCATAATAAACTGTATAAAATATATACCTCTGGGTAGCAAGAAAAATTATTTATTTTTAATTTTAATTTTAATTTCCTGGACCAATGGTGTATTGATTTGATTATTCATCCTAGAACATGAGGTACCTTGTGGGATGAGATGTTAAGCATGGTCTGGGACCCAAGTTTGACTGATGACATATATAGACTTAAGTGTATTTCTATATTGAATGACTAATCAAGATAGCCCAAGCCCAGAGTTGTGATTCCAAGAAGAAATGGATTAAATCCCAAGGGTATGCTCTTAGGAGGTCTGAAAGTCCAGAGGAAGCATTAGCACAGCAGATGGCAACCTGGATGGGGTGTTTGGTTGGTCTGAGTTCTGGGGCTGACTCCATAGGATAGATCCTTTGGCTGATGAGGACATGGCTCCGGGGTAGTGTTTCCAAAGCCAAAGGGAATAAAAACTTTGAAACCATGAAACCATGAAAAATGTGGTTATAGCCTTCATTGTGTATAAGTGGCATCTAATCTCAGGAGAAAAATAAACAAGATATACAAACCAAGATTTTTGCTCAGTGATAAAATTAGAAATTACAATTTTATATACTTATGTATCATTTTGTAGTTAAACTTTTTACATTGATGTATTTTGGGGTTAATCATATGAGGTTAATCAGGGATTTTTCTCAATTAATTTGAGCTTACTTCTATAGTAGTATATGTGTATTTACATTAGCACTTTGTCAAGACAGTAGATAACAACTTCTACTGACACTTGTTTTCCCCAATACAGTTGGCGAATTAGGTCTTAAGAGGACTTTTGATAGAAGAGCTTTTCTTTGCCCTACCCTACTATGAAGTAATAGACTACTCTAAGCTTTTTTTACCTTTCTTCACTTCATCCTTTTTTCTTAATTAAAAAAATATCCTTCAGTAATATTTTATTTTTTCTTAATAATATGTAAAAACCATTTTTTGCATTTGTTTTCAAAAATTTTGAGTTCCACAATCTCTTCTTCCTTCCTTTTCCTACCCTTTCTTGAGATGGTAAGCAGTTTGATATTTGGTATACATGTGCTATCATACAAAATATATTTCCTTTTCATTATACTGAAGAAATAAAGTGAAGAATGATTTTCTTTGATTTACATTCAGACCTCATCAGTTCTTTCTCTGGAGGTAGAACGCATTTTTCATCGTGAGTTCTTTGGGATTGGCTTGGATCACTGTAATGCTGAGATTAACATATCATTCACAGTTGTTCATTGGACAATTACTTTAAAAAATTATATTATGTTGTATTTTCCCCCCTAATTGCATGTAGAGACAATTTTAAACATTTGCTTTTTGACATTTTTATCCAAGTTCTCTCTTCTCCTCCCTCCTTTCTCCCCTCCCCAGGAAAGCAAGCAATCTGATATATTATATATGTGCTATCATGCAGTATGTATTTCCATATTTATCATATAATGAAAGAAGTTACAAATTGCACATATGAGAAAAATGTGCATGAATGAAATAAAGTGAAAAATGGTATGCTTTCATCTGCATTCAAACTCAAAATATCATCTCTCAGGGTCATTTTGTCTCTTTGTTGATATTTAGGCATTTAATGGCTTTCTTATGTCTCATTGCTATCATTAACATCTCTAGAACTATGTTGTGTAATAATGGGAGAAAGGACAGCTTTGTTTTTTCTTCCCTGTATTTATTAGTAAATCTCTTAGTGTTTTTCTCATTTTAAATAAAGCTGTCTTTTGGTTTTAGGCATATGCTTCCTATAGTATTTTAAAATGACCCTTCTATGTCCATGACTTAGGATATTGGGCTTGAATGAGGGTTACATTATGTTAAAACATTGTCTTCATCTATTGACAAAATTATGTGAACTTTGGTTTCAATTTTTGATACGGTTGACTATGTTAATTATCATTGTAATGCTAAAGCCCAAGAAAATTTAGGAGGGCCACAGGAAAGATTTGCCTCACTGGAAGTGGAGGGAGTCATTGGGCCCCAGCGCCCCAGCAAGCTAGCAGCAGGCTTTAGAGGAGGCTGTACTGCAGCACCAGCATCTCAGGGAGCTTTCAGCCCACAGACATTAAAGGAGTCAGAAGGAGATTATAGGGAATCGCTTGCTGGCACGGAGTAGAGGACCCTGTCGATTGCCCATATACAGTTTGGGGTCAACGTTCCCGGTGAAAAGGTGCATCAGCACCTGCAGCCACAGGGAACAAGGGCTCTCTGATCACAGTTCCATGACAGAGAAGAGTGCTTGTGGTTGTTTACAGACCACAGCGCAGGCCAAGAGAACAGTGGCCACATTTTGGAAGAACCCAAACCTTACAAATCCCTCCAGAACCAGATCTTAAAAGAAGTATGAAGAGCCTCAAGGTTGGGACACTGCACCTTCCATCCCAGGAGCAGAACCCAGCTTTAACATGAAGTTAAAAGTCAAAACATCGAATGGAAAAAACAAGCAAACAACAACAAGAACCTGACCGTATGAAGTTACTATAGTGTCAGGGAAGATGAAATCAAACGCAGATGATGAGGATGTAAAAACAGTTAAATGCAAAACCTCAAAGAAAAATGTGAATTGGACACAATTCCCCCCCCCAAAAGGATTCTTAGAGAGCTCCAAAAGGATTTTTTTTCATTAAAAAAATTTTTTTAAATAAAAACTCTTACCTTCCATCTTGGAATCAATACTGTGTATGGGGGTTAAGTGACTTGCCCAGGGTCACACAGCTGGGAAGTGTCTGAGGCCAGATTTTTACCTAGGACCTCCCTAGGCCTGGCTCTCAATCCACTGAGCTACCCAGCTGCCCCCTCCAAAAGGATTTTTAAAGCTCAAATAAGAGAGGTAGGGGTGAAATTGGGAAAAGAAATAAGTGATTCAAGCAAATTATGAAAAAAAGTCAATAGCATGGCAAAAGAGGGACCAAAAATACTGAAGAAAATAATACCTTAATAAACAGAATTGGCCAAATACAAAAATTTATTGAAGAAAATAATTCCTCAAGCATTAAATTGGGCAAGTAGAAACTAATGATTACCCAAGATATCAAGAAACAATAAAACAAAAGAAAAAGAATAAAAGAAGAAAATTTGAACTATTTCATTCGAAAAACAGCTGACCTAGAAAATGTATCAAAGAGAATTAATTTAAGAATTATTGGATTACCTGGAAGCCATAATGATAAAAAGGGAGCCTAGACATCATACTTCAATAAATTATCAGGACTATTGTATATATATATATATATATATATATATATATATGTATATATATATATACATATATATATGTCTCAGTGGATAGAGAGAACCAGGTATAGAGAGGGAAGGTTCTGGGTTTAAATTTAGCTTCAGACACTTTCTAGTTTTGTAACTCTGGGTAAGTCATTTAACCCCAACTGTCTAACTCTTCTCACTCTTCTATCTTGGAACTGACATTTACTATTGATTCTAAAACAGATGGTAAAGATTAATTAAATTATTTTAAATAAATTAATTAAAATAAAACTAAGCTACCAAGAAAAACTGCCCTGATATTCTTGAACCAGAGGGTAAAATAAAAATTGAAAGATCAGTTCCTAAAAGAGGTCCCAAAATGAAAACTCCTGGGAACATTATAGCCAAGTCCCAGAGCTCCTAAATCAAGGAGAAAATATTGAAAGTAAATAGAAAGAAACAGTTCAAGTGTCATAGAGCTATGTAAAACAAAAAGAGGTCTAGGAGTACTGTATTGTATTATACAGCAGTAATTATAAAACTATTTGGTACTGGCTAAGAAATAGAAAGGTAGATCAATGGAATGAGTCACATACAACAAACAGTAGTAGATTATAGTAAAAATGTGCTTAACAAAAGTATAGATCTAGGTTTTGGGGATAATAAATCACAATTTGGTAAAAATTATTAGGATATCTGGAAAGTTGTTTGGCAGAAATTAGGTATACACTAAGATGTTATTCATTCAAATTAAGATGAACTAAAAATAGATACATGACCTAGACATAAAAGGGGATATCAATCATTAGAACAGGGGACATATTACCTAGAAGATTTATGAATAGGAAAGGAATTTATGAGTCAACAAGAGATGGAGATCATTGTGAAATGTAGAATGGATAATTTTGAGTACATTAAATTGAAAAGGTTTTGTACAAATAAAACAAATGTTGTCAAGATTAGAAGGAAAGCAGAAACTTCAGGAAAATTTTGTATAGACAGGCTGGGTAAGTCAGAAGTATCACATCTAAAATATAAAGAGAATTTTGTTAAATTTATAAGAATATGAGATATGCCTCAATTTAAAAATGGTCAAAAGATCTGAACAGAGTTTTTAGAGGAAGAAATCAAGGCTATATATAGGTAAATGAAAAAAAATTCTAAATTACCTTCTGATTAGAGAAATGCAAATGAAAATAATTCTGAGACATCATCAGAATGCTTAAAATGACAAAAGGCAAAATGACAAATGTTGGAGGGGATGTGGAAGAAGGGGGACATGTAGTCTAGTGGTGGAGTGGTGAACTAATCCAACCATTTTGAAGAGCAATTTGGAATTATACATTGAGAGTTATAAAACTGTATATACATTTAGACCCATAAATGCCAGTGCTTGGGTCTGTGTTCCAAGCAGATCAGGGGAAAAGGAAAAGAACCTTTATGTTATAAAATATTTATAGTAGCTCTCTTTGTGGCAGAAAAGAACTAAAAATTGAGGAGATGCCTATCTATTGAAGAATGACTAAACAAATTGTGGCATATGATTCTGATGGAATATTACTGTGCCGTAAGAAATGACCAGCAATCTAATTTTAACAAAACCTTGGAAAAAACTACACAGGATAATGAACAGCAAAATGAATAGAACCAAGAGAACATTATATACAGCTACAGATTTAATACTTCAAGAATAAATGTGAATGTTACCTCCAGAGAGTGAATTGAAAGGTGGAAACATGAAAAACATAATTTGTATGAATATGTCTGTCTCCCATAAGATGCCTTCTTTCATATCGGGCACAGGGGGAGGAGGAACAATAGTGGATAAATTCTATTAATGAGAAAAAACCAAATAACATGGAGTCACACTCAGGATAACACAAAAATCTAGCAGCTTCTATTTTAAAGGATCAGAGGTATTGTAATATGATATTCCACAAGGTAATTCAAACTAGCAAACAAGTATAATCCTTCAGGACAAAAAGTAGATATTTAATGAAATAGAAGACCAAGTAATGAAAAGACCAGCGTTGAATAGAAAATATGATTTTCAAATACAACTCAAGAGAAGCATAAAGAGTTAAATATGAAAGAGAAAGCATAAGGGAATCAATAAGGTTAAATTGTTTATATTTTGTGTCTGTCTTTGTGTGTGTGTGTGAAGGAATTTATTTTTTATTTATCTTTTTCATTTTACATTTTAATTTATTTTTAAAAAATATTTTTCCATGTTTACATGATTCATTTTCTTTCCTTCACCTCTCCCAGAGCTGACAAGCAATTCCACTGGGTTGTACAAATGTTATCACTTGATACCTATTTCCATATTATTCATTTTTGCAATAGATCAATCTTTTAAAGCCCAAACCCCAAATCATACATCCATATAAACAAGTGATAAGTGATATGTTTTTCTTTTGCATTTCTATTCCCATAGTTCTTTCTCTTAATGCGGATAGCATTCTTTCTCATAAATCCCTCAGGGATTTCCTGGATTATTGTATTGTTTCTAGTAGTAAAGTCCATTACATTGGATAGTTCCACGATGTTTCACTATCTGTATACAATGTTCTCTTGGCTCTGCTCATTTCACTCTGCATCAGTTCATTGAGGTTCTTCAGCTTCATATAGAAATCCTCCAGATCATCATTTCTTACAGCACCATAATATTCCATCACCACGATCAGTTGTTTACATACTTATATGAAAAGATGATACTTTGTAACTCATAAGAACTTTATCATTATAAGGGCAGTTGGAAGGAACATAGGCAGAAGGCATTGAGAGTGAGTTGATTATGATAGGATGATTAAAAATCAAAATGAAAGAGTGAGAAAGAGGAATACACTGGGAGAAGAGGGAAGGGAGAGGTAGAATGGGGAAAATTGTCCACTTAAAAGAGGCACAAAAGGAAGACCTTTCATAGTAGAGTAGAAGATGGGAGTTGTGGGCAACACTTGAACCTCACTTGCATCACAACTGACTCAAAGACGGAATAACTATATGTTTAGTTAGGTATAGCAATCTATCTTACCATACAGGGAAGTAGGAGGAGGAGGAGGGAATGAGAGGAGGTGGGGCTAATAGAAGAGAAAGCAAATTAAGGGAAGCAATGATAAAAGCAAAACAGACTATTGAAGAGAAACAAGGTAAAAAGAAAGAGAAAAAGAAAAATGAGAAAGAAACAGGTTGAAGGAAAATACACAGTATTAATAACTATGAATGTTATTGGGATGAACTCACCAAGAAAATGGAAACAGAAAGCAGAATAGATTAAGAACCAGAATCTAACTATATGTTGTTTAAAGAATAGGTCATGTCAGATTAACATTATTTTATTTTTTGACAGGGATACTAAACCAGTAGGTCATGTGTAGATTGTAAATTTAGTTTAATTAGAACTTAGGAAAACACTTGATCAATTATCTCAATTATTTTTGTGAAAAAGATGGAGAGATGTTGGCTAAATGGTAATACAGTTAGTTGTGCTTGGAACTAATTGAATGCCTGGACTCAAAGAGTAGGTTGTTAATGGCTTTATATCAGCTTAACAAGAGGAAAATTGTAGGAAGCCCCAGGTATATGTTATTGGACCTATATTGTTGAACCTTTATGTCAGGGTCTTGATTAAAGGCATAGATGTCATCACTGAAGATGAGACAAAGATGAGAGCTCAAACAGTCAGGAACCAAAAGATATTGACTGGGAAATTAATTGAGTATGCTGAAATTCCATAGAGATGAGTGTAAAGTCTTACAGTGGGATTCAAATATCTTTCACAATGATGATGGAAGAATGGTTAGACAGTAGTAAAGGAGTGTGTAAAACTTATGCCAGTTAGTTGCTGCTCACCTCTACACATGTCTATGGATAGTGGTTTGAAAAAGCTGTGTGGGTTTTAGAGGATTGTAAGCTCTTTGTGAATCAGCAATATGATGTCTTAGTTAAAAAAAAAAAAACTAATGTGGCTTTGTGCTATATCACAAAAGGTGTAGGTTCTATGTATACAGAGATGATATTGCTTAGTACTTTCACCTAGTATTGCATTCAATTCTGGGTGCCACAGTTTAAGAACGGTATTGATAAGCTGGTGAAAACCAGGCAATGAGAACTATGCCCAAAGGGCGATAAAAGACTGTCTGCCCTTTGATCCAGCCATAGCACTGCTGGGTTTGTACCCCAAAGAGATAATAAGGAAAAAGACTTGTTCAAGAATATTCATAGCTGCGCTTTTTGTGATGGCAAAAAAGTAGAAAATGAGGGGATGCCCATCAATTGGGGAATGGCTGAAGAAATTGTGGTATATGTTGGTGATGGAATACTACTGTGCTAAAAGGATAATACAGTGGAGGAAATCTATGTGAACTGGAGGAACCTCCAGGAACTGATGCACAGTGAAATGAGTAGAACCAAGAGAACATTATACAGAAAAAGTGAAACACTGTGGAACAATGTAATGGACTTTGCTAATACAAGACAATCCTGAGGGACTTATGATTTGGGGTTTTGGTTTTGAAAGATTTCTCTATTGTAAAAATGAATAATATGGAAATAGGTATAAGTGATAACATTTGTATAACCCAGTGGAAGTGCTTATTGGATTCGGGAGTGATGAGGGAAGAGGGGAGGAAAAGAAAATGAATTATGTAAACATGGAAAAATATTTAAAAAAAGAAAACCAGGCAACGGGGAAGGTAAAAGACCTTGGGTTCATGGCTTATGAGGATTGATTAAAGGCATTGTGGATGTTTAATCTGAATAAAAAATACTTAGGGAGGACATGAGTCATGTTCAAGTGTTCTTAGGGTTTTCATGTGACAGTGCTTTATCTTCAGAGGGCAAAAACCAGAGCAATATGCAGAAGTTGCCAAAGAGCCAGTTTATACTTAATGCCAAGAAAAATAGCTTCTAACAGTATTTGATATAACCAGAGACATCTAGGTTGAGTACATAGGACCTAAGTCTCCATTTGGAGAAAATCTTCCATTTACTCAATCAGTCAATATAAATTTATTAGGTAAGTAGTTATATTCTAGTCACTGCGACTAGAATATAAGTAGTTATATTCTTACTTACCTAATAAATTCATGGAGGGAAACATTTATCTATCTATCTACACATACACACACACACACATATGAGATAGATGGGGATTTTTGTTTTGGGTTTAGTATGGGAAAAGTGTGCATTTAGAGGCTATCTTTCTTTTTCAAACCCTTATCTTGTTTCTTAAAATTGATAATGAGTATCAGTCTCAAAGCAGAAGAGAGGTAAGGGCTAGACAACTGGGGTAGGTGACTTGCCTTGGGTCATACATCTAGGAAGTATCTGAAGTCAAATTTGAACTTGGGACCTCCTGTCTCCAGGTCTAGCTCTCTATCTGCTGAACCACCTTTTAAAGAGATTGTTGGCATAGTGCTATTGGGTAGTGTTATTTCCCAGAAGACAAGATAAATGAGTTCCCTGGGGCAGCCAGCACCCAGAATGTTTGAATAGTAGAGGAGGCGTAGAGATGAGACTGGAATGATATGACCTTGGTAATGGAGACTGGCCACACAGAGGATAGAGGAAGAGCCAAGGCCACAGAGTTTAGGAAATTTGGCAACTTCTGCCAAGCCAACATTATTTCCCTCTTCAACTGATATATCAGATAGTGAGATAGCACAAAAAAGGCTAGGACAAGATCTACAAAGGCACTAACAAAGAAATTGGATAGGAGAGCTCAAATCTTGCACTTCAGAAGTGTTGCCCCATGAGCTACACAGAGAAAAAAGAACAAATAAGAGCCTCAGACATGAATCAGAAGATTAGAATAGACTAAGAGAAAAGAAAAGAAAAAAGAAAAAAATGATGGAAAAATTTTCCTTTAGAAATGGACAGTTTTTTTAAAAGGTACAAAAATAAAAGATTAGAGGGAGGAAAGGTTTTTAATTCCTTGCCTAAATGGGCTAGGAAAGAGAAGGGACAAAGGAGGAGAAGAAATAGTGAAATAAATGGAAGGAAGATTATTTTGGCAGAAGTATGTAGAATGAATTAAATGTAGGAGATATGTGAGGCAGGTAGACAGTTTGGGAAGAGATTGCAGTAAACCATCAAGGAGTAATGGGAGGCTAAACTACAGTTTGGGCAGGGGATGTGTTTGTGATGGATGAAATTATTTTGAAATGATTTGAGATCTTTTGCAGATGTAGGATTGACATGACTTAGTGTTGTATTGGTAGAGAAGTTGAGGGATTGTGAAGAGATAGCTCTGAGACTTATGACTCTGAGACTGGTTAGGACATTAGTAGAAATTCAGAAATCTGGAGAAGGTGCAGGATTTTGTTTATTTTAGGAAAGATGCTTTCATTTTTAGACATAAGTTTGAGGTTTGGGGGATATAACTAGGTTGGAAATGGTCAGTAAGCAGTTAAAAATTTATATCTGGAACTTAAGAGAAGGATAAAACCTGGAAATATAAAGTTGGCAACTATTGCTTTAGTAGTGATAACTGGTGCCATAGGTCAGCAAAAACACTAAGGGAAAGGAAACAAAGACTAAAGATATAACATTGTTATATATGTTATATATGAAGGAATTTCTTCATTTAGGAGGAAAGTCCTCCTGTCTTAATCTAAGACATATTTATTTATGTCTAGGTCATATTCTAACTTTTGAAAGTGCGTTGATGACTTAGGTTATCACACTTTGTTTAATAGTTTCAGTTGTGTCCAACCCTTTGTGACTCCATTTGGAGTTTACTTGGCAAAGATACTAGAGTGATTTGTGATTTCCCTTTCCAGCTCATTTTATAGATGAGGAAACTGAGGAAAATAGGGTTAAGTGACTTGACAATAACTAGTAAATATACAAAGCCATATTTGAATTCAGGAAGATGTACTGATATTTTTTCATTAGAATTAGAGAATCCAATCCTTTTCGAATGTTGAGTCTTTCTGAATTTAATTTGGATTATAAAATAAGATGTTACTAAACAGGGGCAGTTAGGTTCCTCAGTGGATAGAGAGCCAGGCCTAGAAATGAGACTTCTGGGTTCAAATCTGGCCTCGAGCTCTTCCTAGCAGTGTGATTCTGGGCAAATCAATTAACCCCAATTCCTAGCCTTTATCTCTCTTCTGCTTTTGAACCAATAATTAATATTTATTTTAAGACAGAAGGTAAGGGTTTGAAAAGAAGATATTATTAAATACCATTAGAATGACCTCTTGAAGATAGATTATGGCTGTCTTCTTACCATGTCTTCTGCAGAAAATTTCACTGGACAATTGGACCTCTAGAGACCATGACCTTGAGCTTTTGGCTCCTTAATTTTGGAACTTTTTCCCTTGGGCATGTGCTGTCCTTAGTTGTGAATTCAAGGACACACATATGTATGGCTAGATGGCCCATTGTATCTATTTGGCCTCAATCATTCTTCATGTCTATGTCACTGTTTAACAGATAGAATGGATCACTCAGAGCCCAAGGTTTACAACAAAGTCCTTTTTACTGAGTAGATACAAAGAGGCCAAAGGAAGAAGAAAAAGACAAATATTCATAGCAAAGATACTTATAACAGGGAGGTGGATTCAAGATGGTGGCATAGAGGCAGTGAAAGTTCAATAAATCATTTCTGAAATGATCATCTCTGAAAATTTGTCCTTACCAATTACAAACCAAATGCTCCCAGGGTACTGAAAATCAAACCTAACAACAAGGCAGAGCCACGGAACCCTCCTGCTGCACTCAATTAAAAGGTACACCCTCCAAAAGCTGGAATTTGAGAATACTGTGGGTCCCAAGACCCCTCCCCCACCGAGAGTGCTAAGCCTCCAGTGGCAGCTGGACCATCTGGGTGGGCAAAGTCTGGAGGGATTACCTTGCAAGCAAAGCTGTGCCAGGCTCAGAGAATCGAACACAGGTGGTGGGGGAGGAATTAGAGAAGGAGAGCAGGGTGGGCAGCCTAGTTGCGACAGCAGAGACCCTCCATATTTCTCTGGCCTTCCAGGAGGTTTTGGCTTCAGGGCACATCCAGCCCAACTCAGCTGGACATAATCCCATCAAAAATCTTCAGAGGGCAGGGAAGCTCAAGCTCCAACAACCCTCCCCCACAGACTGCTGGACTTTAATCCAATCAAAGCCTCCAGAGGCCAGGGAAGATCAAGCTCCAATGCCCCTCCCCCACAGACTTCACTGAGAGATTTGATGATAAAACTCCAAGAGGGAAGACTGACAGAAAATCCCCAAACAAAAAAAAATGAGAGGAGCAACAGCACAGACAACTGGAATAAAGAAGGTGTAAATATGAGCAAACAACAGAAAAAGAAAAAAGAAATTACAATTGACAGCTTCTGTACAGGCAATGAACAAAGAGCAAATGGAACAGAGAAGTAGGAGAAAACACCAAGTAATAAAACAGAAAATTGGACACAGGCTTTGGAAGAACTCAAAATACAATTCAAAACACAATTAAGAGAGGCTGAAGACACCTAGAAAAAAGAACTTAAAAACCAAGATAAGTCATCTGGAAACAGAGGCACTTGAACTAAAATGAGAAAATACTGTCTTGAAAGCCAAAATAAACCAGCTTGAAAATGAGGCAAAGGAGATGAAAGATAAGGCAAAGAAGATGAAAGATGAGGCAAAGAAAATGAAAGATGAGGTAAAGAGGATGAAAGATGACCTCCAAAGAAAATCAGAGCAGAGGGAGAAGAATGACCAAAAAGCCAGGGATGAAATCCAGTCTTTAAGAACCAGAATACAACAATTAGAAGCAAGTGACTTCACAAGGCAGCAGGACACTATAAAACAAAATCAAAAGAATGAAAAAATTGAGGAAAATATGAAGCATCTCATTCACAAAACAGAAGTTTTAGAAAATTGTTCCAGGAGAGACAACTTAAGAATCATTGGTCTACCAGAAGGCCATGACAAAATAAAAAGCCTGAATGTCATACTACAGGAAATTATCCAAGAAAACTGCCCCGATATTCTAGAACAAGAGGAAAAAGTGGAGATTGAAAGAATCCACAAATCACCTCCTGTATTTAATTCCCAACTGACAACACCCAGGAATGTTATAGCCAAATTCAAGAACTATCAGACCAAGGTAAAAATATTACAAGCTGTTAAGAAGAAGTCATTCATATACCATGGAACCACAGTGAGGTTAACACAGGATCTGACTGCATCTACACTGAAGGACTGAAAGGCATGGAATACGATATTCCAGAAAGCAAGGGAACTAGGTCTACAACCAAGAATCAACTACCCAGCAAAACTGAATATATTCTTACAGGGGAAAGTATGGCCATTCAACAAAATAGAAGAATTCCAAGCATTTGTAAAGAAAAGACCAGAACTGAACAGAAAATTTGATTCCAAGCACAGAACTCAAGAGAATCATCAAAAGGTAATTAAGAAAGAGGGAAAAAAGAAAAATAAAACAATAGCAAAAAAAATTTTTTTAAGAGACTCAATGAGTTAAAATGATATGTATTCTTATAAGAAAAGAGGTCATTGGTAACTTAAAAATTGTTATTATCACCCGGGCAGCTAGAAGAAGTACACTTAGAGTGAACAGGTGAACAGTGACAAACTTTATAGGATGAAATGACAAAACATAAATATGTATATAGATATGTGTATGCATAAATACATATATGTATATATACATCCATACATATATATATTTATACAACTAGAGCTTAAAAAAGAAGTTAATACTAAAAGGAATGGGAAAAGAAACTGAAGGGGGTAAATTTATATGTCACAAAGAAGCATATGATGGGATAGGGAAAAACATCAATACACTGGAAGGGTAAAGAGGTTGGAGATAGGAAATACTCAACTCTTACTCTCATTGAAATTGACCCAAAGAGGGAAGAACAATCCAATCCATTGGGGCAGAGAATTGATTTAAGACCTATAGGGAAGTAGAAGGGTAACAAAAGGACTGGTGGGGAGGGAAGCAATACAAGGGAGCGAGAGGTTGGGGGGTAGTTTAAAAAGACTGTAAAGAAAATAAGGGGGAAATAAGAAAGGGGGGTAGAAAGGGAAGTAAAATAAGGGTGTGAATTAGGGGGACCAATTAAAAACAAAACACTTGCATAGAAGGAAAGAGTGAAAGAAGAAAGGTCAGGACTAGGAGTGGAAATCAAAATGCTGGGAAATACACAGCTGGTAATCATAACTCTGAATATGAATGGAATGACTTTACCCATAAAACTCAAGTGAGTAGCAGAGTGGATTAGAATCCAAAACCCTACCATATGCTGTCTACAAGAAACACACATGAGGAAGGTAGATACACATAGGGTCAAAGTAACAGGATGGAGTCAAATCTATTGGGCATCAACTGATAAAAAGAATACAGGAGTCACAATCATGATATCTGACAAAGCCAAAGTAAAAATAGATCTAATTAAGAGAAATAGGGAAGGTAATTACATCCTGATAAAAGGCAGTATAGACAACGAGGAAATATTTGTACCGTAAAAATGGAGATTTTGAATCCTAGACTTCAATCCCCAGAAGTCCTTGGTATTTCCCAGAATTCCCAATAATCCCACCTGAGTCCCCATGTAGGTGAGATCACAATTGGTATTTAACTGTCAGCAAAACCTCCCACATGCTTCTTCTCTCTGCCATTGCAATGATGTAGTAAGTAAGCTAAGTATGGGGATTTTAATGGGCTAATCAGCCATGGGCATGTGGTTATTATTTTGTATCTTCTTTATTCCTTGATTTCTAATAACCCTTATTAAACCTCAAAAAATATAAAATTAATTTTTACAGTTTATGGCTACCACTCGGACAAGAACATCTCAATTTTTTAAAGATAGTCTAGATAGTTTTTTTTAAGCCACGTTTCTCCTGCCAAAGGTCTCTGATTTAGCTTGTTCCTGCTGTCTGCTTCTGTGTTCCATCTGTGCTTGCCTCCAGTCATCCGCTCCAGACCTGCTTGACCCAAATCGCTCTCCTGCCCCAGTCCCAACCCTGGGCCTGGCCCTGGCCCCAGATGATCTCCAGCCTCCGAGCCAGATTGCCCCAGGCTGCTGTTAGCTGCCACTGTGTCTTCAGAATCACAAACCAAGTGGTAAAAACTGGGGTGTTCTTTCCTTAGGTAACATTTAGCCTCCATGTGGCAGGGGACCTATTGGGGAGGTGGGACAAGGAGAAGGAAGAAACCTTGCAAATAGGAAGTTACAAATATGATGTATTCTATGAGAGAAGTGCATTTCCTATTTCAAAGGATGTTTTTTGAGTGCACTGATCCTTTTACTTATCTTACCTGAGATTCAGGGAAGAAATTCATCTCCCTGGAAGTCTTTGCCTTTTGGACCTGCCCAATTTGAGATTCCTAAAACCCATGTTATCCAATATGGAGAATTACACAGTCCTGACAAAAGGTATCTCAACAGATAAAAAACAAACAAAAAAACTAACTTTAAGGAGACTGGAGGTTATATTTTTAAGGCTTTTCAAACTCCAATGTTTTATAACTGGTAGTTATAAAACATTATATTATTTCTAGTAATCCTTAATAAACCTCAAAAAATATAAAAATAATTTTTACAGTACTTAACATGTATGCACCAAATGGCATAGTATCCAAATTTCTAAAGGAGAAACTAGTGGAGCTCAAGGATGAAATAGACAGAAAAACTATACTAGTGGGAGACCCGAACCTTCCTCTATCAGAACTAGATAAATCAAACCAATAAATAAATAAGAAAGAGGTAAGAGAAGTGAATGAAATCTTAGAAAAATTAGAGTTAGTAGACACGTGGGGAAAAATAAATAAGGACAAAAAGGAATACACCTTCTTTTCAGCAGCACATAGTACATTCACAAAAATTGACCATATATTAGGGCATAAAAACATTGCAAAAAATTGTAAAAGAGCAGAAATAATATAACCTTCTCAGATCACAATGCAATGAAAATAATAATAAGGTTACATGGAGAGGCAAATCAAAAATTAACTGGAAATTACATGATACAATTCTCAAAATCAGTTAAAGAACAATTCATAGAAACAATTAATTTCATTAAAATGATGAAACATCTCTCATAAATGATGAGACATCCTTTCAAAACCTATGGGATGCAGGCAAAGCAGTACTCGGGGGAATTTATATCATTGAGTTCATATATTAACAAATTATAGAGGGCAGAGGTCAATGAATTGGGCCTACAAATTAAAAAACTAGAAAGCGAACAAATTAAAAATCCTTAGATGAAGACTAAATTAGAGATCCTAAAAATCAAAGGAGAAATTAATAAAATTGAAAGTCAAAGAACTATTAATCTAATAAATAAGACTAGAAGCTGGTACTTTGAAAAAAACAAATAAAACAGACAAAGTATTGGTCAATCTAATTTTAAAAACGAAAGAAGAAAACCAAATTGACAGTATCCAAGATGAAAAGGGAGACCTCACCTCTAATGAAGAGGAAATTAAGGGAATCATTAAAAATTATTATGCCCAATTATATGGCAATATAAGGTGATATGATGAATATTTACAAAAATATAAATTGCTTAGACTAACAGAGGAAGAAATAGATTACCTAAACAACCCCATATCAGAAAAAGAAAATGAACAAGCCAACACATCTCAGCCGCAAGAATTAGAAAGAGAAATACCATTTAAAATCACCCTAGACAATAGAAAATACTTAGGAATCTATCTGCAATGGCTGACCAGCAACTATTGCACAAAAGAATTCCAGTGGGTGATAACTTGAGGAGAAAGAAGTCAGGAGAAAGGATTGATAAATCGAGAGACACAGACAGATTAATTGTAATAAGGGAAGGTGCTTGTCCCTTTAATATCTTCCTTTATAGGGTATTCTGTGAAGGAAGATATGAACAACAAGGAACGCGTGGAATACAGGATTCCTAGATATGAATAGCTGGCAAGAGCATAGGTGAGAGGGAAACAAAAGAACAAAGGAAGAAGATCTTTAGAGACCATAGTGGGGCTCCAGAGAAGGAGCGATCCAGATGGCAGAAAGCCAGAGCTAGAGAGAGGGAGAGAGGAGTTGCATAGTCCCTGTCTTTTATTATGGCAATGACTGTGAGGTACATAATACATTTGTAACAACACATAGTGGATACCCATTGGTTTGAAATGTTAATGACGTACAAGATAGAGGGGTGGATAAATTCAGCCTGCACTTTCCAAACTCTTAGAACAAAGACCGCATGGCCCGCTCATAAATCATGCATTGGAATGCTACACTATCTGCTGAGACAAACACAGGAACTATATGAATACAACTACAAAACACTCTCCACACAATTAAAACTAGATCTAAACAATTGGAAAAACATTGACTGCTCATGGGTAGGACAAACTAACATAATAAAAATGACAATCCTACCCAAATTAATTTACTTATTTAGTGCCATACCCATTGAACTACCAAAAAACTTTTTTACTTAATTAGAGAAAAACATAACAAAGCTCATTTGGAAGAACAAAAGATCAAAGATATCCAGGGAAATCATGAAAAAAAAAATGCAAAGGAAGGAGGACTTGCAGTCCCAGATCTCAAACTATACTATTAAACAGTGGTCCTCAAAACAATTTGGTACTGGCTAAGAGACAGGAAGGAGGACTAGTGGAATAGACTTGGGGTAAGTGACCTCAGCAAGACAGTCTATGATAAGCCCAAAGATCCCAGCTTTTGGGATAAAAATCCACTATTTGAAAAAAAACTGCTGGGAAAATTGGAAGACAGTATGGGAGAGATTAGGTTTGGATCAACATCTTTACCCTACACCAAGATAAACTCAGAATGGGTGAATGACTTGAATATAAAGAAGGAAACTATAAGCAAATTAGGTGAACACAGAATAGTATACATGTTAGATCTTTGGGAAAGGAAATACTTTAAAACCATGCAAGTAGTAGAAAAAAATCACAAAATGTAAAATCGATAATTTTGATTATATCAAATTAAAAAGGTTTTGTACAAACAAAACCAATGCAACTAAAATTAGAAGGGAAGCAACCAACTGCGAAATGATCTTCATGACAAAAACCTCTGACAAAGGTCTAATTACTCAAATTTATAAGGAGCTAAACCAATTGTACAAAAAATCAAGCCGTTCTCCAATTGATAAATGGGCAAGGGACATGAACAGTAAATTTTCAGTTAAAAAAAATCAAAACTATTAACAAGTACATGAAAAAATGTTCTAAATCTCTTATAGTCAGAGAGATGCAAATCAAAACAACTCTTAGGTATCACCTCACACCTAGCAGATTGGCTAACAGGACATCAAAAGAAAGTAATGATTGCAGGAGGGGATGTGGCAAAGTTGGGACATTAATGCATTGCTGCTGGAGTTGTGAATTGATCCAACCGTTCTGGAGGATAATCCGGAACTATGCCGAAAGGATGTTAAAAAACTGTCTTTCCTTTGATCTGGCCATAGCAGTGCTGGGGTTGTACTGCAAAGAGATAATAAGGAAAAAGACATGTACAAGAATATTCAAGCTGCACTCTTTGTGGTGGCAAAAAATTGGAAAATGTGGGGATGCCCTTCAGTTGGATATTTTGGTGATGGGATACTATTGTGCTCAAAGGAATAATAAAGTGGAGGAATTCCATGGGAATTGGAACAACCTCCAGGAATTGATGCAGAGTGAGGGGAGCAGAACCAGGAGAACATTGTACACAGAGACTGATGCACTGTGGTACAATTGAATGTAATGAACTTCTCCATTAGTGGCAATGTAAGTGATTTGAACAACTTGGAGTGATCTATGAGAAAAATCACTACCCACATTCAGAGGAAAAACGGTGGGAGCAGAAACACAGAAGAAAAAACAACTGCTTGAATACATGGGTCAAGGGGATATGACTGGGGATGTAGACTCTAAATGAACATCCTAATGCAAACACCAACAACATGGAAATAGGTTCTAATCAAGGACACATGTAATACCCAATGAAATTGTGCATCAACTCTGGGAAGGGTGGGGTGAGGGGAAGGAGGGAAATAATTTAATTCTTGTATGTTCTAAATTGACTAAATAATTTAAATAAAAATATTTATAGCAATTCAATGTTGTAGCATAAAGAACTACGTTCTATCAAATGGGAAGCAAATTATGTTATGTGAACATCATGTAACATTATTATATTGTAAGAAATATTGAAATGAATGGTTTTAGAGAAACTCCAATAGATTTGTATGAATGGATGCATAGTGAAATGAGAAGAACAATTTCAGTAATAGCAACAACTTTGTAAAGAAAGATAATTTTGAAACATTTAAGAACTCTGACAAATACAATGACCAACCATGACTCCACAATACCAGAGATTAAATATGTTCCTGAACTCCTGGTGATGGAAGAAGTTGGTGGACTCAAGGTGTAACATGATATATATGGTTCTGGATAAGAGCCACTCCTGGATTTTTTAAAAACTATTCCTATTTGTTATGAATCCTGTTTTTCTTTTTCACATTTGGAAGGTGAGAAAGGGGTAAAAGTGGTTAATGATAATGTTGCCCAAAAAAATGGTGTAATTTAAATGTTTAAAAGAAAATGAACAAGAGAACCGAAGGTCAGAAGAAGGCATAGATAAGGAGGATGGCTTTGAAATAACATATCGAATTTAGTCTCTCTCTCTTTCTCTCTCTCTCTCTTTCTCTCTCTCTCTCTCTCAACAGGCAGCATATAGTAGAAATTTGCAATTTCACATGTATATAAGAAATAACAATGTCTGTGCCATCATTCTGAGTTGAAAATCCAAACTATAACTGTGGAAAATTGGAGCTGGAGGTCTCACCATACCCAGCTTGTAGAGACCTCATTTAGATGTATAATAGTCTGTTTTATAGACTATTGACAATTAATTAAGTGATTAGTAAAACCAACTGTACAGAATATATTACTCAAGTATGGGATACATTTGCTAATACAGTTAATAAATTCCAATAAAAAGGTTTAAGACAAGCAGCCCCCATTTGCTTTTGTCTTTCTTATGATTTAGTACCAGTTAAGACTTATTGTTTGGACATCAGAAAGATTTACAAAAATCAAGGCCTTTGTTAAATATCTCAATATCCAGAGTGTGTGGCTCATGGTGTGTCATGAGCACTGTTCATTATTGTATTTTGAAAGTAACAATAACAGAAAATATGGGAATAAATCTATTCAGGATACAATGTTTAGTCATCTCTATTTGATACCACAAATAATAGACTGACCCAATCATCTTTACTTGAATCTGGGAGGAAAATTAAAGATAAACCAAAGCTGCCTCTCTAGGCTATAAACTCTGATGAATCTATGATCCTTCACAAAAGCAAATACCATCTTATCTTTGTAATAAATTTCTAATTTCTATAACTGACTAAATGATTATTTTTGTTTTCCTTATTAGGAATCGGGATTCAGTCAAGCTAAGCACTTAACATTCCAAAGCTAATAACAGAGGCTCTTAATTTTATTGGTAGCTATAATATTCTAATACCTCACACTATACTTATCTTTTCCATTACTATTGTTAACATTATGTTATTACAATTGATATCTTTCTAAAATCATAGTTACATTTACTTATCTAAAGTTATATATGTGATTCCTTGTTTTGTAATCATTGCTATAAAAGTAATAAAAGATAATTTCCTTTTCATGTAACCAACTTTTTCTGCCCTGTTTTGTATATCCGTATATTCTTTTTGGGGTATTTTTAAGTGCAGAATAAAAAAAGAAAAGAGAAATGTTCTCATGTTTGTCAATTGGAAAGTCATTGGTGAATTTTTAAAAGTAGTTTGAGTTAACAGTAGGAATAAGTAGGAGCTTGCTGGATTGATTAAGATGGAAATAAATTTCTAGTGGAATTTCCTAGAGATTCGTCATAGGCCCTGTTCTAGTTAACATTTTTGTCAATAACTTGGATAGAATGCTAAATATTGAAGTACAAAAAAATTTGATGGTACAAAATTATGAGGTATAGCTAACATGTTACATAACTGAGCCAAAATCTAAAAACATCTTGAGAGGCTAGAATGATTGCCCTATACTATAATAAGATGACTTTAATAGAAGTAAATGGAGAGCCACTGTTTTGGGGTTCCAAAATTACACTTTAAATGGGTGGGAGGGAAGTATGACTAAACAATAGTTCTAGAGGACTATAAGTTCATCGCAAACCAACAGTACAACAGTATAGCCCAAAAACTGATGATGACTTACATCTTGTTAGGAGAGGCATTGAGTGCATAATCAGAAGAGGTGACAATGATTTGCCCCTGTTAGACCATGTAGAGAGTACTGTATTTAATTCTGGAGGCCATATTTTAGGAAGGGTTTTGAAATGCTATCTGTGTCCAGAAGAAGCCCTAAGGATGGAGAGAAGTCTGGAAAACGTGAAAAGAACATTCGTTGAAGAAAGTGAGAAGAATTAGAACAAATTTAGTGGGGACACGCTAGCCGAATTCGGGTACTTTAAGGGCTGTCAAGTAGAATGTTTTTGAGGGTAGAATTAGAAACAATAAATGGAAGTTACCTAGAGGCAGACTTAGGTTTGAAAGAATGAGAAAATTTCCTAATAATCAGAGGTAACCTAAATGAGAAAAGGATACTTTGGGACACAGTGGTTGGCTATTGCTTCCACTCAGGTAGAAGCTTGATGAGAACTTGTTGAGAGAATTTCTATATAGTGTATCCAATACATACCTGAGCAGAAAAGTCCACAACAAATATATATGTATATACACACATATATTTATATATATGTATATATTTGTTTATGTAGTATATATACAAGTGTACATAGGTATATGCATACTTGTAGAAATATATATATATATATATTCTTGTATATAGTGTGTGTACACACACACACACACACACACACACACACACAGACACACACACATGCAGGTTCTCCCTTTATGTAAGTGGATCAGTTTGCAAAGCAATTTTTACATAGAGGCAGGAAGGAGGAGACCTGCACATGGTTCAAGGATCTGTAGGAGCTTGGGACAGAGAGACAAGAGAAGTCACACAGAATGGCCCTCCCAGAGAAGAGTAGACCTTTAACATCAATAGAATGAGAAGAGGACTGAACACTTGGGTTCTAATACTTTACTAATCATTTCCTATGTGTTATTTAAATTACTCTATGTTGTGGTTTCTTGGTAGAGAAACAATGATTCAGACCTTATGGTTATCTCATGGGGAACTTCCAAAGGGTTTAATGAAATGGTAGGCACCATATACTTTCTAGAATTAAATATGATGCCTAAGGAGGCATACTAACTCTCAGGTACCATTTGGGATACTATCTTGCTGATATACCAAAGTTTACACTTGGGAGCTGGAAACATTACAAAATTTATTTCAAAATGATCTTATGCCTATTTCTTAGGCAGCATCGGATAGTAATTACTACTTTATAATATGGTTTGAAATTTGGTACTCTAGATAGTCTTCCTTTATATTTTTCCATTAATTCCTTTGATGTTCTTGACCTTTTATTCTTTCAAATGAATTTTGTTATTTTTTTCTAGTTGAATCAAAAAGTTTTTTGGTAATTTAATTGGGATAGCATTGAATAAGTAGATTGGGTAGAATTGAAATTTTAATTATGTATATTATTTTAATTATATATAATTAATTATATAATGATATTGTCAGTTTAATTATATGTCTAGTTATATAATTAAGCATACTTAATTATATAATTAATAATATACATGCCCATCTATGAACAATATTTTTCTACTTATTTAATTCTGACTTTATTTGTATAAAAAGTGTTTTATAATCATGTTTATTTTCCTGAGTTTGTCTTGGCAGATATACTTTTAGGTATTTTATTCAATCTAAGGTTATTTTTGATGGGTTATCTCTTCTTACAGGATGTTGTTGGTGATATATGGAAATTCTGATAAAAAATTAGTGGGAAAACTGGAAAGCAATCTGGTTGAAACTAGATATAGACCAATATCCTATAACATTTACCAAGATAAGTTCAAAATAGATACATGGCCTAGGCATTCAGGGAAATATCATAAGTGAATTAGAAGTACAGGGAATATATTACCTATCAGATTTATGGGAAGGAGAAGAATTTATGAATAAACAAGATACAGAAAGCATTGTAAGATATAAAATGGATAATGTTGGATATTTGATATTAAAAACTTTTTGTATAAATAAAACTAATGTAGCCAAGATTAGAAGGAAAGCTGTAAATTAGGAAAACATTTTTTATAGACAGTTTCTTGGAAAGAGGCCTCATCTAGAATAGATAGAGAACTTTGTCAAACATATAAGAATATGAGCCATTCCCCAATCAATCCATAGTCAAAAGACATGAACAGACAGTTTTTGAATGAAGAATACAAAACTGTATATAAATATATGAAAAATGCTCTAAATCATTATTGATCAGAGAAATGCATATCCAAACAACTCTGAGATATCATCTCACACCTATCAAATTGGATTAAATGATAAAAGGGCAAAGTGAAAAATGTTGGAGGGGATGTGGAAAAATGGGATACTAATACCCTGGCAAAATTATGAACTGATCTAATCATTTTGGAGGACAATCTGGAATTAAACTCAAAGAGCTATAAATCTCTTTATGACTTTTAATCCAATAATACCACTTGGGTTTCTTTTCTTTTTTTTATTTGGAAAATTTTATTTAATTAATTTAGAATATTTTTTCCATGGTTACAACATTCATGTTCTTTCTCTTCCCCCACCCCCTTCCTGTAGTCAACACGCAATTCCAATGCATTTTACATGTGTCATTGATCGAGACCTATTTCCATATTATTGATATTTGCATTAGGGTGATCATTTAGAATCTACATCCCCAATCATATCCCTATCAACTCATGTGATCAAGTAGTTGTTTTTCTTCTGTGTTTCTACTCCCACAGTTCTTCCTCTGGATGTGGGTCATGTTCTTTCTCATGAGTCCCTCAAAATTGTCCTGGATCATTGCGTTGCTGCTAGTAGAGAAGTCAGTTACATTCTGTTGTGCTACAATGTATCAGTCTCTGTGAACAATGTTCTCCTGGTTCTGCTCCTTTCACTCTGCATCACTTCCTGGAGGTCATTCCAGTTCACATGGAATTCATCCAGTTCATTATTCCTTTTAGCACAATAGTATTCCATCATTGGGTTTATTTCCTAAGGTAATCAGGGAAAAAGGAAAATAAACTACATGTTGTAAAATATTTGTAGCAACTTTTTTTGTGGTGGTGAAGAACTGGAAATTGAAGGGATCCCATCAAATGGGAAAGGCTAAAGAAGTTGTGGCATATGATTGTGATACAATAGTACTGCACCATGAGAAGTGACAAGCAGGTTAATTTTGGAAAAACATGGAAAGACTTTACATGAAATTATGAAGAATGAAACAAGCAGAACCAAAAGAACATTATATATAGCAGCAGAAATCTTGTTTGAAGAATGACTTGTGTTAATCTGCCTCCTCAGAAAGAATTGATAAATAGAAACAAGCAATACAGTTTTATATATACATATATCTTTTTGTTAAATGATGCCTTCTCTAATGGAGGAAGGGAGTTTCTAGAAGTTGAAATGTAATGAACAAACAAATAAATATGTAACTATTATAAAATTATTTTTATTAGAGCTGTTGCTCATTCATGAGAGTAAATATGCATAAATAAAATCTACTCATTTTTATACCCCATTATTTCAATTTTTTGTAAAACTATTTGGATAAACAATGAAAGTGATTGAATTCTTTCCCTTTGTCTTGTCATTTCTGAAATTGGTACTCATAAGCAATGGTTTGAAAATTAAAAATTAGATAAATAAAAGAAATGAGGAAAGCAGGAGGTCTGGATAGTCTACAAGCTAGATAAGGAATCTCCAAATAATTTGAGAATTGACATTTCAAAAAATATCAAAAAAAGGACATACAATGTGATTGAAATTTTTAGGTCCAGTCATTTTAAGATTCTAGATCTTTATTTCCTTATAGCAGCTGCTTCCATTGTCATTATGTACTAACTCTCTTTCTGGGTCTTTTTTGTTTCTGTTGATTACTAGGCGTTAAGGCAGCTCTGCTCATTCAGTCCTGGTACCGCTGTTATAAGGCTCGGTTAGAATTAAGGAGGCGCCAGGCCTTGTCAATCTTTGAGAGCATTGAATATGCTGATGAGCAAGATCAGTTGCAGGTCTGTATTTTTCAGTTTTTATCCACTCTTGCAAATGCTTCTTTACCATCTATCTAAAATAAAGTAAATACATTCACATTCACATTTTTTATTTTTATTTATTTAAAACACTTACATTCTATTTTAGAATTAATACTAAATATTGGTTGAAAGGCAGAAGAGTGGTAAGGATGAGGTAGGATTGAGTGACTTGCCCAGGGTCATACATCTAGGAAATGTGGGAGGTTAGATTTTAATTCAGGTTTTCCTTATTTAATAGCTGAAGAACTGAGTTAAACAGAGTTAAATGACTTGTCAGGTTTTAATCTAAGGACCTCCCGTCTCTAGGCATGGCTATCCATCTGCGGAGTCACCTAGATGCCCCACAAAGGCACATTTATTAAGTTCTTACTATGGACCAGACACAACTGAACAACTCCAGACCAACTCTGCTACTAACAGTGCAACATTGGCTTAATCTTTGAAATTCTTTGAGATTTAGTTTTCTCAGATAGGTTTTTTTCTTTTAAACTTTTATTTATTGTTCAAGTTATTTATTCTATCCGTTGCAATTGCCCACATGAAGAAAGCTCTGCCGAGGCCAACCAATTTGTATCCAGGATAGACCTTGGTCCCAAGTTCTTGAAACATTTAAGCAGCCTTTTCCCTTGTGATGAACTCATTTACTTCTGAAGTACCTCAGTCACAAAGGAATAAATAAGAGTGCAAATAAAAAAATACACAGAAAGAACTTCCCAAAATTAAAGTCCTTCCCTTAGTGTTCTGTACTCTTCCGTACACTGGTAAGTGCCACGTGCAGGATGGGAAGATCAGATAGGACCGGGAGACTTTCTGGACTGAATGAGGAGCAGAGGAAACAGAAGATACTTCAGAAGAAGGTATCATGAAATAAAGGATAGGTCAGAAAAACCGTCATTTTAAATGAGGGGAATTGGTAGAGAAGCCCCTCCAATGCTTTTGTGGATGGCCAAATTATTTCTATCCAAGCTCAACCCCATCTACTGATGGGCAGCTCTAATAGCAGACATCAAGCCATAACTTCCTGTGAGTACCTCAGAACTAATGACATGAATTAAGATGATAATTTGGGAGGAGATGGTACTTAGCTCACAGAATCATTGATTGTCATGGAGTTAAATGGATCATTTATACTAAAATTTGATTTTTAAAAATGAGAAAACTAAAGCTCAAAGAATTTCAAGGCCTTATCCAATTTTGTAATGTTAGTAGCAGAACTAGTTCTAGAGTTGTTCTCTTGTGTCTGACTCTTCATGACCTCATTTAACTATTTTTTTCATTTTAATTTTTTTTAAAATATATTTTATTTGATCATTTCCAAGCATTATTCGTTAAAGACATAGATCATTTTCTTTTCCTCCCCCCCACCCCCCATAGCCAACGCGTAAGTCCACTGGGCATTAGATGTTTTCTTGATTTGAACCCATTGCTTTGTTGATAGTATTTGCATTAGAGTGTTCATTTAGAGTCTATCCTCTGTCATGTCCCCTCAACCTCTGTATTCAGGCAGTTGCTTTTTCTCGGTGTTTCCACTCCCATAGTTTATCCTTTGCTTATGAATGGTGTTTTTTTCTCCTGGATCCCTGCAAGTTGTTCAGGGACATTACACCGCCCCTAATGGAGAAGTCCATTACGTTCGATTATACCACAATGTATCAGTCTCTGTGTACAATGTTTTCCTGGTTCTGCTCCTCTCGCTCTGCATCACTTCCTGGAGGTTGTTCCAGTCTCCATGGAACTTCTCCACTTTATTATTCCTTTTAGCACAATAGTACTCCATCACCAACATATACCACAATTTGTTCAGCCATTCCCCAATTGATGGGCATCCCCTCGTTTTCCAGTTTTTGGCCACCACAAAGAGCGCAGCTATGAATATTCTTGTACAAGTCTTTTTGTCCATTATCTCTTTGGGGTACAAGCCCAGCAGTGCTATGGCTGGATCAAAGGGTAGATATTCTTTTGTCGCCCTTTGGGCATAGTTCCAAATTGCCCTCCAGAATGGCTGGATCAGTTCACAACTCCACCAGCAATGAATTAATGTCCCTACCTTGCCACATCCCCTCCAGCATTCATTACTTTCCTTTGCTGTCATGTTAGCCAATCTGCTAGGTGTGAGGTGATACCTCAGAGTTGTTTTGATTTGCATCTCTCTGATTATAAGAGATTTAGAACACTTCTTCATGTGCTTGTTAATAGTTTTGATTTCTTTATCTGAGAACTGCCTATCCATGTCCCTTGCCCATTTATCAATTGGAGAATGGCTTGATTTTCTGTACAATTGATTTAGCTCATTATAAATATGAGTAATTAAACCTTTGTCAGAGGTTTCTATGAAGATTTTTTCCCAATTTGTTGTTTCCCTTCTGATTTTAGTTATATTGGTTTTGTTTGTACAAAAGCTTTTTAGTTTGATGTAGTCAAAATTATTTATTTTACATTTTGTGATTCTTTCTATATCTTGCTTGGTTTTAAAGCCTTTCCCCTCCCAAAGGTCTGACATGTATACTATTCTGTGTTTACCCAATTTACTTATGGTTTCCTTCTTTATGTTTAATTCACTCACCCATTTTGAATTTATCTTGGTGTAGGGTGTGAGGTGTTGATCTATTCCTAGTCTCTCCCACACTGTCTTCCAATTTTCCCAACATTTTTTATCGAATAGTGGATTTTTGTCCCAAAAGCTGGGATCTTTGGGTTTATCGTATACTGTCTTGCTGAGGTCGCTTTCCCCTAGTCTATTCCACTGATCTTCCTTTCTGTTTCTTAGCCAGTACCAAATTGTTTTGATGACTGCTGCTTTGTAATATAGTTTTAGGTCAGGGACTGCAAGGCCCCCATCATATGTGTTTTTTTCATTATTTCCCTGGATATCCTTGATCTTTTGTTCTTCCAAATGAACTTTGTTATGTTTTTTTCTAAATCAGTGAAGAAGTATTTTGGTAGTTCAATGGGTATGGCACTAAATAGATAAATAAGTTTGGGTAGGATGGTCATTTTTATTATATTGGCTCGTCCTATCCATGAGCAGTTAATGTTTTTCCATTTGTTCAAGTCTAGTTTTAGTTGTGTGGCGAGTGTTTTGTAGTTGTGTTCATATAGTTCCTGTGTTTGTCTTGGGAGATAGATTCCTAGGTATTTTATTTTGTCTAAGGTGATTTTGAATGGGATTTCTCTTTCTAGTTCTTGCTGCTGAGCTGTGTTGGAGATATATAGAAAAGCTGATGATTTATGTGGGTTTATTTTGTATCCTGCAACTTGGCTAAAGTTGTTGATTATTTCAATTAGCTTTTTGGTTGAATCTCTAGGATTCTTTAAGTAGACCATCATGTCATCCGCAAAGAGTGATAACTTGGTCTCCTCCTTGCCTATTTTGATGCCTTCAATTCCTTTATCTTCTCTAATTGCTACTGCTAGTGTTTCTAGTACAATGTCAAATAGTAGAGGTGATAATGGGCATCCTTGTTTCACTCCTGATCTTATTGGGAATGCATCTAGTTTATCCCCATTGCAGATGATATTAGCTGTTGGTTTTAGATATATACTGTTTATTATTTTTAGGAATGACCCTTCTATTCCTATGCTTTCTAGTGTTTTTAATAGGAATGGGTGTTGTATTTTATCAAAGGCTTTTTCTGCATCTATTGAGATAATCATGTGGTTCTTGCTAGTTTGCTTGTTGATGTGGTCAATTATGTGGATGGTTTTCCTAATGTTGAACCAGCCCTGCATCCCTGGTATAAATCCTACTTGATCATGATGAATGATCCTTCTGATCACTTGCTGGAGTCTTTTTGCTAGGATCCTATTTAAGATTTTTGCATCTATATTCATTAGGGAGATTGGCCTATAGTTTTCTTTCTCTGTTTTTGACCTGCCTGGTTTTGGAATCAGTACCATGTTTGTGTCGTAAAAGGAGTTTGGTAGAACTCCCTCTTTGCTTATTATGTCAAATAGTTTGTATAGTATTGGGGTCAACTGTTCTCTGAATGTTTGATAGAATTCACAGGTGAATCCATCAGGCCCTGGGGATTTTTTCTAAGGAAGTTCTTTGATGGCTTGATGGATTTCAATTTCTGATATGGGATTATTTAAGAATTCTATTTCCTCTTCTGTTAGTCTAGGCAGTTTGTATTTTTGTATATATTCATCCATTTCTCCTAAATTGGTGTATTTATTGCCATATAATTGGGCAAAGTAATTTCTAATGATTGCCTTAATTTCCTCCTCATTGGAGGTGCTGTCCCCCTTTTCATCTTTAATGCTGTGAATTTGCTTTTCTTCCTTCCTTTTTTTAATTAGATTGACCAGTACCTTGTCTATTTTGTTTGTTTTTTCAAAGTACCAGCTTCTTGTCTTATTTATTAAATCAATAGTTCTATCACTTTCAATTTTATTAATTTCTCCCTTAATTTTTAGGATTTCTAATTTGGTTTTCTGCTGCGGGTTTTTAATTTGATCGCTTTCGAGTTTTTTCAATTGCATTTCTAATTGATTAATCTCTGCTCTCCCTTGTTTGTTAATATAAGTTTTCAGGGATATGAATTTGCCTCTGATTACCGCTTTGGCTGCATCCCAAAAGGATTGAAAGGATGTTTCGCCATTGTCATTTTCCTTGATGAAATTATTAATTGTTTCTATGATTTCTTCTTTAACTAAATGGTTTTGGAATATCATATTGCTTAATTTCCAATTGGTTTTAGATTTGGTTTTCCATGTACCATTACTAATCATTATTTTTATTGCCTTGTGATCTGAGAAGGCTGCATTCATTATTTCTGCTTTTTTGCATTTGTGTGCTATGTTTCTGTGACCTAATGTATGGTCAATTTTTGTGAATGTGCCATGTGGTGCTGAGAAGAAGGTGTATTCCTTTTTATCCCTATTTATTTTTCTCATATGTCTATTAATTCTAATTTTTCTAAGATTTCATTCACTTCTTTTACCTCTTTCTTATTTATTTTTTGATTTGATTTATCTAAATTTGATAATGGTTGGTTTAAGTCTCCCACTAGTATGGTTTTATTGTCTATTTCTTCCTTCAATTCGCCTAGTTTCTCCATTAGAAATTTGGGTGCTATATTATTTGGTGCATACATGTTGATTAATGATATTTCCTCGTTGTCTAGAGTCCCTTTTAACAAAATATAATTACCTTCCCTATCCCTTTTGATCAGGTCTATTTTTGCATTGGCTTTATCAGATATCATGATTACCACTCCTGCCTTCTTTCTATCAGTTGAGGCCCAGAAGGTCTTACTCCATCCTTTAATTCTGACCTTGTGGGTGTCAACCCGCCTCATGTGTGTTTCTTGAAGACAACATATGGTAGGGTTTTGGATTCTAATCCATTCTGCTATTCGTCTACGTTTTATGGGTGAGTTCATCCCATTCACGTTCAAAGTTATGATTGTCATTTGTGGACTCCCTGGCATTTTGATTGCCTTCCCTAATTCTAACCTTTTCTTCTTCGGCTCTACCTTTTAGTCCAGTGATTTACTTTGTTTTTTTTTTTTGCTTTTTTTAAATTTTGATATTATTTTATTTGGTTGTTTTCATACATTATTCACTGGAAACAAAGATCGTTTTCTTTTCCTCCCCTCCCCTCCCCCCCCCCCCCCCCACCTTTCCCTCTCCCATAGCCGACGCATGATTCCACTGGTTATCACATGTGTTCTTGACTCGAACCCATTTTCCTGTTGTTGGAGTTTGCATTATAGTGTTCATTTAGAGTCTCTCCTCAGTCTTATCTCCTCCAACCCTGTAGTCAAGCAGTTGCTTTTCAGCGGTGTTTTTACTCCCACAGTTTATCCTCTGCTTGTGGGTAGTATTTTTTTTTTAGATCCCTGCAGATTGTTCAGGGATTGCATTGATACTAATGGAGAAGTCCATTACGTTCGATTATACCACAGTGTGTCAGTCTCTGTGTACAATGTTCTCCTGGTTCTGCTCCTCTCGCTCTGCATCACTTCCTGGAGGTTGTTCCAGTCTCCATGGAATTCCTCCACTTTATTATTCCTTTTAGCACAATAGTACTCCATCACCAACAGATACCACAGTTTGCTCAGCCATTCCCCAATTGATGGGCATCCCCTCGTTTTCCAGTTTTGGGCCACCACAAAGAGCACAGCTATGAATATTCTTGTACAAGTCTTTTTCCTTATTATCTCTTTGGGGTACAAGCCCAGCAGTGCTATGGCTGGGTCAAAGGGCAGATATTCTTTTGTCGCCCTTTGGGCATAGTTCCAAATTGCCCTCCAGAATGGTTGGATCAATTCACAACTCCACCAGCAATGAATTAATGTCCCTACTTTGCCACATCCCCTCCAGCATTCATTACTTTCCTTTGCTGTCATGTTAGCCAATCTGCTAGGTGTGAGGTGATGCCTCAGAGCTGTTTTGATTTGCATCTCTCTGATTATAAGAGATGTAGAACACTTCTTCATGTGCTTGTTAATAGTTTTGATTTCTTTATCTGAGAACTGCCTATCCATTTCCCTTGCCCATTTATCAATTGGAGAATGGCTTGATTTTTTGTACAATTGATTTAGCTCATTATAAATATGAGTAATTAAACCTTTGTCAGAGGTTTCTATGAAGATTTTTTCCCAATTTGTTGTTTCCCTTCTGATTTTAGTTATATTGGTTTTGTTTGTACAAAAGCTTTTTAGTTTGATGTAGTCAAAATTATTTATTTTACATTTTGTGATTCTTTCTATATCTTGCTTGGTTTTAAAGCCTTTCCCCTCCCAAAGGTCTGACATGTATACTATTCTGGGATTCGGGTAGAAGGCCCTGAGGGTTGTGGTTTGGAGGACCCTGCTCTCTGAGCCCGGCCGGGCTGCGGCTTCCGGGAGCCTTGGACTCTGCGCTCCTACCCCTGAGGTCCGAGTGATCTCGGGTTCTGGCTTTTAAGGGGAGCCGTACCTTTTGAACCGGGTCCAAGTCCAGGAGGAGGGTTCCCAGGGTCTGTGCTGTTGATCGTTTTGAATTTCGGCGCCTTAGGAGCTTATAGTTTGAGATCGGTTGGGAAGGGTTTTCCAGAGATCTGAACTTTAGCTTTCTCTAAGCCGCCATCTTAACCGGAAGTCCCATTTAACTATTTTTTTGTTGTTCTTTGTTTTTGGCAAAGATACTGGAGTGATTTGCAATTTCCGTCTCCGGTTCATTTTGCAGATGAGGAAACTGAGGCAATAGAGTTAAATGCCTTGTTCAGGATCACACAACTAGCAAGTGTTTGAGGTTGGATTTAAATTCAGATCTTCCTTATTTTACAGATGGCAGAGTATTTAACTGAGGCAGAGTTAAGTGACGTGCCCTGGGTTACACAGCAGTAATCATCTGAGGATGGATCTGAACTCAGGTTCTCCCGACTCCAGGCTGGCCATTCTATCCATTCTGCCACCTAGCTACCTCAGCTCTTTGTTGTACCAAAAGACAGTTAGAAATCAAAATCATTGTTCCAGACTGGCTTTCTCATGAAATCGGGCTTAGAGGAGAGTTACTCCAGTCAATTTTTGTTTAATTTCTTATTTGTATAAATTGTCATACTTGACTCTTCCTGTTGTTTACCTCTCCTCCCATATTTTTCCAGTTAAGTCTAACTGATTCATAACATTTTTCACATTTTTCCTTTTCATTCATAGCCACCATTCCAATTTTGATTCTTATTCCTTGTTATCTGAAATATAGCAACATATTACTAACTGGTAATCATTAAAAAAAAACCAAAACCCTTACCTTCCATCTTGGAATCAATACTGTGTACTGGCTCCAAGGCAGAAGAGTAGTAAGGGCTAGGCCATGGGGGTCAAGTGACTTGCCTAGGGTCACACAGCTGGGAAGTGTCTGAGGCCATATTTGAACCCAGGACCTCCCATCTCTAGGCCTGACTCTCAATCCACTGAGCCACCCAGCTTCCCCCTAGGAATCATTTTTTTGAAGTTACTATGCTAAATGTTCCTTTGAAGCTATATGAGATGTGTATTCAAAAGCACAACCACCTTTAAATCTCTATCTAAATGTCAGCTATTATTATGTAGAATCTGTATTTTGAAGCCTTTACAGGTATATTTACAAATACATTCATATTTTGTCAGTTAAAAATAAATTTTCTTTTCTCACAAAAAACCTCTGCTTGTAGCCTTTCTTCCCTGTCTAATCTCTCCACACAGGCTCCAAATTAAAAAGTTTTTTTAGCATAGATCTGACCGTATCTTAACTGAAAATTTAGTAGTTCCCTATTATCTTTAAAATCAGAATAAAGCACTCCTCAGTATGGCTGCTATGTGACCTTCCAATCTTCTTTTCTATTTATTCTCTTTTGCACACTCTCCTTTCCAGTCAAAATGGCCAACTAGGGATCCTTTTAGATTGCCATTAAGGTTATTAAATCCTTTTAATGGTAGGAGGAGGAGTATTTGGTTATTCTAATATAGTTCTGCTAGATTGTAAGCTCCTTGAGGGCAGGAACTTTGTTCTTTGTGTACTTTGTATTGCCCCTAGCACTTAGCATGGTAAAAATAAAAAAAAAATTATAATCTTAAGAGCAAATGATTTAGATTGGTGAGAATTCAGTGCCTTTACAGAAGACTGCATGGGATTGACCAGTACTGCTCCCCCCTCCAATTCTGTATCTCCTGTTGCCCACAAAGAAAAAGCAAATAGAGAGACCAAAATGAAGATGTTTGGTGGGGGCAGCTGAGTGGCTCAGTGGATTGAGAGCCAGGCCTAGAGATGGGAGGTCCTGGGTTAAAATCTGGCCTCAGACACTTCCTAGATATGTGACCCTGGGCAAGTCACATCACCCTTACCACCCTTACTTTAGGTTCTTTTGCCTTAGAACCAATGCACAGTATTGATTCTAAGATGGAAGGTATGGGTTTTAAAAAATGATGTTTGTAGTCTTAGTATTTTGTGCCTTGAATGACATTTTTGGTTTTTGTTTTCTTTTTGTTCCCCAGCTTGCCAAATTTTTCACATTCATGCTGGAAAACTACACACAGAAAAAGGAGGAAAATTCAGGTAAGAAGATAAGTGGAAAATAGAGCTAAGAAATGACTCTGAAAGATAAATTTTTTAGTGAGGCAAAATAAAGGATTGTAAAGAATAACCTGCCACAAAGAGTTACATCTGTTCTTGAATTCTTAGCTAATTGCTGCCACAGCTACCACTACTACCACTAGCATTTATATATTCATTTAAACTTTAAGGTTTGCAAAGTGCTTTTCAGATGTTATCTAATTTGATCCTCACAACAACCCTGGGAAACAGGTGCTTCTATTATCTCCATTTCAGGGATTAGGAAACCAAAACAGACTCGGGTAAAGGAATCTTCCTTGGTTCAGGATTACACAGCAAGTGTCTGTGGTGGGATTTGAATTCAGGTCGTGTGACTCCAGCTCCAATTCTTTTTCTACCACTTCTCCTAGCTGTCTAGGGAGAATCAGAGAGAACCAACTTATTATTATGGATTTATGAGGAACATCCGTTATTGTAGAAATTCTGCACATGTAGAAATGCTAAGAAATTAAAGAAATGAGACAAGCTCTGCTTATATGGCAACCAATAATAGATCTAACCAAGGGAAAAATCAGTCTAATTGGTTGGTTTATGTGCTATTGAGGAAACATTGAATTTTTCATTTTTCAAAAGATTGCCATGATTGCCGTGTGTCCAGATTCATATTCGTCGTTTCCACGACACTCTATCCATGGCATCCTCTAGCCTCCCCTTTTCCATCTTAGCCACCATCAGGGATACCCATGAGGTTGATGTTTAACCCTTCCATCTCCTAAACTTCACCTTCGTTTGTAGCTCTCACACTCCAGGGTCCATCTTTGCAGGCCTGGGCTTTCCTTTAGCTCTTTGTATTGGGGGTTCTCCTTTGCGCTTCCCTAGTAGAATGGCGGACAGCTTTCCCCCCGAGGGACTCAGCTTCTGGCGTCCTGTCTCTTGTGGGCTTTTCTTCCCAAAGACACTGCCGTGGTTTGCTCTTTTCTTCTCCAGGGGACCATCTTTTGCTGGAATTCTCCACTCTAATCTCTCTTGGGTAACCTGGTGGGATCACTCATCATTTCATTGAGCTACAAACCCCTCCATCACCTCAAGGCAGCGATCCAGGATGGAAACTTCACCCACACCACCTCATTTGATTTGTAAAATAACTCCTGGAAGTGGGTTTTATGATTATCCTCATTTTGCAGATGCTGAAACTGAGAAAGACAAAGGTGAAGTGACTTGCCCAGTGTCATACAGCCAGTGACTACCTGAGGTTGGATTTGAATGCAAATCCTCCTGACTCTCTCTCCCGTGCTCCATTCCCCTGACGTTTTACATGTATCTCAGGTTTCTAACCAGGAACACTTTGCATGAAACTCAGTGATGGAGAGAATGATGATAGGACCATGCATGGCTGCATCTTGAGGGACGGTGTTGGTGTAAGAGATTTGGAGCAGAGAGACACTATTCAGCTCCTTCTCTGAGAGAGGCTTTCAGAGCCTCTGCTGCTTGCTGTGTCCCAAAGTCTCTTTTCTTTCTCCCTGCATCTCCCCAGAAGAAATCTGGAACCAATTGTGGATCTTTCAAAGAAGGAAAGAATGTTTCAGTCTCTCTAAAGCTCTTGTAACAGTACCACTCCCCGTGAACGGTGGCTATCAGCAACGTTTTAGGCAAACTATGTTAGGCTGTGAAAAAGATTTGTTCGATCTCATTTGATCACCACCGGATATTTGCCAATCTAGAGATGCAGACTGAAAGAGGCGAAGTGGCTTGCCCAGAACCAACACAAATGATAAATGTGTGGGAAACTCATTCTATGGAAATAGAATTTTTGTCAAATTCTACTTTGTAAACCAATCTTCATTATTCTCTAAGAATGGGTAACTATGAACAACTGAGAATCTAAGCGGCAGTTTCCAGGCATCAAAGCACTTTTTTTTTTTTACTCCATTCAGAGTGTCTCTGCTATTTTATGACATCCTTAGAAGCTAGATAAAAGCCCTACCAAGAGTGGTGGGAAGAGTAATATTTCAATGATAATGATTTGGAAACCCCCCTACAACTTTCTCAAATAGATGAAAGTGCTTAATGATTCATGGAATAGTTCCTGAGATCAAATTTGATGGAGAAAGAAAAAAAAAGAAAGAAAAAAGCTTTTCTCATTCTGTTTGTTGTGGATCTCTGCAGACAATCCATTTCTCTTCCTTTTCTTCAGCAAAGTGACTCTAAGAGAAAATCTAGTAGTGAAAAAATGTGTCTGTATTACCTCTGTCAATTACCTATTAATTTCTTGTGACCTGTTCAAATGGTATTGATAATTTATACTCTTTCAATTCCCACTGTCAAGTATGTAGAATGAAACTGAAAATGTCTTAGTCATTCAAACTGTGTTTTGAAATACTAATGATTTTTTGAGAAGACCTTAAGGCCATCTGTCATATCTCAGAACTTAGGCAACTTCTGACTTCTCAGAGTTCCTAGGCATTTAATTACACAATAAATAAGATTTTCTTCTTTTTAATGGTGTTATTTATCTGATACTTGCATTTTTCAGAATCAAAAGAAAGACTAAAGATCATTTCCTCTTTATAAAGGTTCTGACCAAAATTAGGCCTATTTCTACGTTTTTCCATTAATGCCAATATAATTTTCCCCTTTGAATTGATAATTTCTATAATGCAATTAGACCTTGATTTAAACTAGATTTTCTATTATCTATTTTATTGATTTATTTAATGTAATATTTATTACAAATCCTTACCTTTTTAATTCCAAGATAGAAGAGTGGTAAGGGCTAGGCAATTGAGGTTAAGTGACTTGCCCAGAGTCACACAATTAGGAAGTATCTGAGGCTAGATTTGAACTAGGATCTTCCATCCTTAGGCCTGCCTCTCAGTCCACTGAGCTATGATCTGGCCTCCCTTTTAGATTAATGCTTCATTGATGTGTTTTGTTTTTTTATTCATCAATCACTAACCAGTAACACCACCCTAATATCTTATTTACAAAAACAACAATAAAAATGATATGAAAACAAAACTATCCAGTACAGTCACCATGATTAATTTAATGTATAAGGTGGCTTCTGGAGTCAATCATCTCCCAGAAAAGAACAGAGACATGTTCTAATATCAATCACCTAGAGTCAACATTGGTCATTGTATTTTATCTGTTTCATCCTTTTAATTCACCTTCATTAATATTATTATAGTTGCTGCATATCAAACTTTCATGAAAATCTAGAGAGAAGATGGTATATAGGAGGTCTCGAATTAATTTTTTTCTTGGTTATTTGTTGGCTTTACATGGAAAATGTGCTTGATTAACAACATTGTAGTCATATTAAGTAATTAAATTAATCATTTATTGTATACAATATGATTAAATAATTTCTCAAAATTGTTTTTGTTTAGTACAGGGTATTATGGCATTATCTAGCTGGATTAGATTGGTTGAGTGGACCAAAATCTTGATTGAAGCTTGCTGATGGAAAAACATTGTTCAAAAGTCAAAGTTTACATTTGACATCTCAGTCAGACATTTCTTACATCTATGCCATTAGTTAGTCTGCATTGAAAACCCTTTCGCTACTCCTAGAAGATATTAGATCTGAGCTAATTTAGCAATTCTCTTTCTGTCTTGTGCTTTTATACCTAGTTCTCCCCACTCCAGATCCTAGTGACAGTTCTCTATCAGAACTTAACCTTGCTCTGTCAAAGAGTTTAGTCCTGGGCTCCCAGTCTTCATCTCTATTCCAACTTCTGTTCTCATTCTAAGGGATTTCAACGTGTTTAATGTTTCCCCGGCACACTAGTCTCCCATTTCCTCAGTTGTCTCAACCCTCATGATCTACTCCTCCATTCCCCCTTAGCATTTCAGAAAGATGGCCACATCCTTAATTCTCATGTCACCCACAGTATTTTATTTCCATGACCAAGAGTTCTGACATCCTCTTATCCAACCTGCTATCATTTTTTTGTTCCTCATCCCTCCTAAATATATCCTCTATCCTCACTGTGACCTCTAGTCTCTCCATCCTCAATACTTTCTCAGGCTGCTCTGACTTGACTTTACTATCTTCCCAATCTTGACCCTATATTTAACCAATTCAGCATCACATTGTCCCCTTCTCTAGTATCCCCTTGCTTATGTTTTAGCAATCCTCAACCCAGGATTATTCTTAGCATCCTCCTCTTATTCCATGCATTAGACCAGAATCCTCTTAATCATACTACCAGTAGATGTATTCTACTACAAATTTGTCATCTAATATCAACGGTGTCTTAATGCAAGCAAGGCAATCTTTTAAAAAAGTTTCTAATTGATTGTCACTTTTCACAGAAGCTGTTCTAAAACCGGCTCTCCTTAGGTCTCTCATACCACTCATTTCCCTCAACATTTTAGGATCTTGTTTCTGGCTTTACTGAGAAAATAGTCTTCTTCCTAAGATCTCCCTCTCCTTTACATCTCAAAACTCCTCAACATCCTCTCTTAGTCTCTGCTCCTTTCCTCTTCATCAAGGTTAAATCCTCTACTGATACCATTGATCTCATCTTTTAAAAAACATCTTCTACAGATTTCTCTCACAATTATCTTCTCTGCTTTCTTCCTCTTTAATATTTAGCTCCTCCCTAACTATTTCTCTTCTGCTTACAAATATGCCCGGGTCTCCCTATCCTAAAAAATAAAATCCCTCACTTGTTTCTATCATCTTCTGTATTTTGAAGCTGTAGAATTCTCTCCCATGGTCAAACGCCTATAAAAATTTATCTTATTTCATTGTCCCTTCTTTCTCTCTTCATCTCTTAACCACTTTTAATCTGGCTTGAACTTCATCACTCAAATGAAACTGGTCTCTTTAAAGAAACTGGTCTCTTTATCTCAATATTTATTCTATACTTTCTGTGACCTAGAAATCTAACAAATATGGTCTTCATCAGAGAGTTAAATCAAAGAGAGTCAAAACAGAAAAAAATCCCATAGGCCAATTATCACTAATGAACATGAGTGCAAAACTTTAAATTAACATATTAATAAAAAGGTTAGAGCAACATATCACAAAGATTATACACTATAATCATATAAGATTCATACCAGAAATGCAGCACTGAATTAATACTTAATAAAGCTAGGAATATCACCATATAAGTAAAAACTAAAAAAATCATATTCTAGCAATATATGGAGAAGTTTTTCCCACAAAATACAATATTCTTTATACTACAACACTGGAAAAAATAGGAATTAGTAAACCTTTCCTTAAGATGACAATATCTAAGTAAAACCAAGATGTTTAGTGTCACCATTACTATTTTATATAATTATAGAAATATTAACTCTGACAATAAAATAAGAAAAGGGACTGAAGAATAAATATATGCAAAGAAGAAATAAAATTAGGACTTTATACAGACTATATGATAATATACCTAGAGAACTCTAGAGAGTCAACTAATAACTTAATTGAAACAACAATGCCAACGAAATTGCAAGACATAAAATAAATTCACACATATATCATTTATATTTATTACCAACAAGATCTGGGAAGAGCTATAAAGAGAAGTTCCATTTGTAATGATGGGGAGTAGGACAAAAGAACTGTTGGGGGAAATGGAAATGTTGATAGCTCGTCAGTTGCATGAGGCAAGAACAGCAGTTGGGAACTAAAAAAGGACTCTTTGGGAATGCTGAGACACATCCTTGTAGAGAAGACTTCCCTGCTGCCCTTAAAGGCCAGCACAGCTATCAAGGGGCAAGCCTTCACTGAGGGGAGATCTCTATTTTGTCTCCTTCAAGCAATTCAGGGAGTCCCGGAGGGAGTAGTGAAGGAAGTAATTTTCATCAACCCTTTCCTCACTGCCTTTGACCCTTCTTTCTCCATCTAAGGAGTGTGAGTCCCCCAAAATTACACATTTAAAATAACTACATAATACATAAAACACTTGGGAATCCATCTACCAGGACATGCACAAGGACTATACAAATACAAATTAAAACAATTTACTGAAATAAAGGCATCCTCAATAATTGGAGAAATCATATTAATTGTTCATGGATAGGCCGAACCAACATGATAAATATGACCATATTACGTAACTTACCAATTCAATGCTTTATCGATCAAACTGTTAAAGGAATACTTTGTGGAGTCAAGAAAAATAATAATAAAGTCCATCAGGAGGATTTGTAATTGTGAATCTTTTCCATTTGTCTTTGATCTCATTGGGGTGTGGTATATATCTAGGTCAAGGTCTGTGCATAGTTTAGACTTTTTGGCCCAAATAGTTCCAAGTTGCCTTCTAGAACGGTGAGACTAATTTGATGTTTCAGCAACAGTACATTATGTTCCTGTTCTCTTATAGTTCTAATAATTCATAACTGTTGTGAGTGAAATTCAACAAAACTAAAGTGAGAGAAATTTTTTCTCTGAGCAATATAACAGTTTATTAGCAAGGAGTGAAACCATTAATAGAGTAGGTCAGTGGTTGCCTCATTTAAGCCAAATACTCTTTGACCAAAATGTAATTCTTTTTATAAACATAGAACAAAGAACAGATGAGGAATTAATACATTTGGTTATGGGTTTGGCAGCATCATGGTGGTAAGAAAAACATGATTTATTGGAAATTGGAAATGAGGAGCTAGCAACAAATCCTTTCCTTCCTCTTGTGCGTAAGAAATGTTCATTGTTTGAGTCTGCCTACATGGTTAGAGATAGTGAACCAGATTTCTTTGTATAATAAACCAGACATCTTTTAAGGGTAATTTGGTGGACTCTGGATTGGAGAGATCAAGAACTTACCCCTCTTTTTAGGCAACTGGATGACACAGTGGATAGAATACAGGCTGTAGTCAGGAAGACTTATCTTGAGTTCAAATCTGACTGCAGACATTTACTAGCTGTGTGACCTCAGGTATGACACTTAATCCTGTTTGCCTCAGTTTCTTCATCTACAAAATGAGGGAAATTACAAATCACTCCAGGATCTATGCCAAGAAAAACTCCAGATGGGGTCACAAAGAGTTGTACGGGACTGAAAATGACTGAACAACAAGAGCAAGACTCGATTACTGAAAGAGGAAGGTCACATTCATAGATTCATAAAGTGAGACTTAGAGGTCATCAAGTACAACTTTGTAATTTTATAAGTAAGAAAACCATGGTAAAAAAAAAAAGTTAAATGTGGGAGCAACTAGGTGACTTAGTGAATTGAGAACCCAGTCTGTACTCAGTTCAAATTTGGTCTCAGACATTTCCTAGCTATGTAACCCTGGGCAAGTTACTTAAATCCAATTGCCTAGCCTGTACTGCACTTCTACCTTGGAACCAAATACACTGTTAATTCTAAGATGGAAGGTCAGAGTTTAAAAACAAAGGTAAAAAGTATAGGAAGATAATTCACCATTACTAGTGAAGTAATTAAATACAAAATGAGGACTAGAAGTTTCTAGCTTGGAATTTTACAAGTTTGGAAGATTCTCATTCAGAATAGTACCAACAGTATAAAAAATGCTGAGGGTACCAAGTAGGAGTTGGAGTGGGAGGGCAAGCTAGAACAGAGACATCTCATTACAAAAAAGCCTGGATTCCAAAAAATCCCCACTAAGTATTCTTTGGTTAACATAGGAATCTTTTTTCTTATGTTCATTATGAGCGGTGCAATGTAAGATGGCCAAATGACCTATGAAATTACATTTTTGTTACTTTTGGATATAGAATAAAACTATCAACTCCTTTACCTTTCCAAAATCTGTAAGTTATTCTTTCATTTAGCTACAATTTCCTATTCCAGATTTCATTCATATTGAAACTGTTTTAATTTGAAAATTTTTATTTAATTAATTAACTTAGAATGTTTTTCCATGTCTTTCTCTCCCCACCTCCCATCCCCTTCCCATAGCCAACAAGCAACTCCACTGGGTTTTACATGTGTCCTTGATCAAAACCTATTTCCATGTTGTTGATGTTTGCACTAGGGTTATCAATTAGAGTCTACATCCCCAATCATATCCCCATCAACCCATGTGATCAGTCAGTTGTTTTTCTTCTGTGTTTCTACTCCCACAGTTCTTCTTCTGAATGTGGATAGTGTCCTTTCTCATAAATCCCTCAGAATTGTCCTGGATCATTGCATTGCTGCTAATAGAGAAGTCCATTATATTCAGTTGTACCTCAGTGTATCCGTCTCTGTGTATAATGTTCTCCTGGTTCTGCTCTTCTCAATCTGCATCACTTCCTGGAGGTTGTTTCAGTTCACATGGAATTCCTCCAGTTCATTATTCCTTTGAGCACAACAGTATTCCATCACCCACATATACCATAATTTGTTCAGCCATTTCCCAATCAAAGGGCATCCATTCATTTTCTAATTTTTTGCCACCACAAATAATGTGGCTATAAATAGTTTTGTACAAGTGTTTTTCCTTATTATCTTTTTGGGGTACAAACCCAGCAGTGCTATGGCTGGATCAAAAGACAGCCTTTTAGTGCCCTTTGGGCATAGTTCCAAATTGCCATCCAGAATGGTTGGATCATATATTGAGACTTTAAATGTTGATAAGATCCAGTATTCTTAAGGTTATATCAACTCACTGACCACTGGACAAGTAGCTTTAGAATACAAAGATTTAGATTAATATTGATAGTTTAAAATTAATTAATAAAAAATTAATTTTTAGCACCCTCCACCATTTTCCTCACTCTGCCATTGCTACCCTAGATACAGATAGGAGCTATATGGGAGAGTGCCATTTTGTATTTTTCTGTGTTTCATGGGGTGTCATGATAAAATAATTTAAGTGGTTGGTCTCCCAGAGATAAGCCTTTTGTTTTTAATGAGGTTAATCCTTGAACTGTTAGTTGCTGGGACCTTAGTTGAGGCCTTTCCAGCATATTAGAACTTGCTAGAGCTTGTCCCTTGCTAGTACAAACTTTGAGAAGCAAAAGTTACATCCATATTATAATATGGAATTTGAGGAAAACTTTTGTAAAGGAAACTTCTATAACAGAGAAGTCAGACATGGCCATGTGTGCTCATAAATACTGCTAAGTGTAGCCCAAATCAGTATATTATAATGTTTTGAGAGTTAGTAGACCCAAGTCCTAATCTTGGGTCTATTACTAAATTGTGTTACTTTGGGAAAATCATTTAATTTCTCTATACTTTGGTTTTCTCATCCATAAAATGAATTGTGAGTGGTTGGGCTAATGAACTTTAAATCTCCTTTAAGCCTTAAGAATTTATGATTAAGTGATTTTAAGGAAATAGGTTTTAAATGTAGTAAAACATTAAATAGAATTGTGGATTTAGTGCAATTGCCAAAGGTAGTTTAAATAGCTTTCCCCCCAGACAGCCTTTATGAACAGAATATCCATTGACATTGAAATTTTAAGAGTAATATGTTTCTAGTAATAAACAGCTAGGCCAACTCCAACAAGGCTCAGACAAAACCAAGTCACAGGAAGTAACTTCTCTGATCCCCTTGAAAGACAGGAACAATGGCTCCCAACTGTCTCCTTGTGTCCAGTTTTATTCCTTCCCTAGGCTCTAGAATAGAGTCCATAAAAGTTCTGTGCATGCGGCAAGACCCTCTTGGCAAACTCTTGCATTGCTATTTCTTTTGAAAAGTCTTTCTCTTTCACAATCCTCAGTTTCCAATTCTTGGCTATCATAACAAAGAGTTGCTATAGGTATTTTTGTGTATGAGATCTTTTTCCTCCTTCTTTGACTTATTTGGACTTACAGGTCCAGTTCTGGTGTAATTCAGTCAAAAGATACTCATAGTTGGGTAACTTTCTTTTTTTTAATTTAATTAAATGTAATTTAAAAAATTATTTATTTATTGAGTCAAATTAGAACATTATTCCTTGGTTACAAGAATCATATTATTTCCCTCCCTCCCCTTCCCCACCCTTCCTGTAGCTGATGCACAATTTTACTGGGTATTATATGTGTCCTTGATCAAAACCTATTTCCATGTTGTTGGTTTTTGCATTAGGATGTTCATTTAGACTCTACATCCCCAGCCATTTCCCCTCGATCCATGTATTCAGGCAATTGTTTTTCTTCTGGGTTTCTACTTTCACAGTTTTTCCTCTGGATGTGGATAGTGTTCTTTCTCTTAGATCCCTCCAAGTTGTTCAGGATTACTGCGGAGAAGTCCATTACGTTCGATTGTACCACAGTGTATCAGTCTCTGTGTACAATGTTTTCCTGGTTCTGCACCTTTTGCTCTGCATCACTTCCTGGAGGTTGTTCCAGTCCCCATGGAATTCCTCCACTTTATTATTCCTTTGAGCACAATAGTATTCCATCACCAACAGATACCATAATTTGTTCAGCCATTCCCCAATTGAAGGGCATCCCCTCATTTTCCAATTTTTTGCCACCACAAAGACTGCAGGTATGAATATTCTTGTACATGTCTTTTTCCTTATTCCTTATTATCTCTTTGGGGTGCAAACCCAGCAGTGCTATGGCTGGATCAAAGGAAAGACAGTCTTTTAGCGCCCTTTGGGCATAGTTCCAACTTGCCTTCCAGAATGGTTGGAACAATGAATTAATGTCTTAACTTTGCCACATCCCTTCCATCATTCATTACTTTCTGTTACTGTCATATTAGCCAATCTGCTAGGTGTAAGGTGATACCTCAGAGTTGTTTTGATTTGCATCTTTCTGATTGGCAGAGATTTAGAACATTTTTTCATGTACTTATTAATAGTTTTGATTTCTTTAACTGAAAATTGCCTATTCATGTCCCTTGCCCATTTATCAATTGGAGAATGGCTTGATTTTTTTTGTACAATTGGTTTAGCTCTTTATAAATTTGAGTAATTAGACCTTTGTCAGAGGTTTTTGTTATGAAGATTGTTTCTCAATTGGTTGCTTACCTTCTAATTTTGGTTGCATTGGTTTTGTTTGTACAAAACCTTTTTAATTTGATGTAATCAAAATTATTGATTTTACATTTTGTGATTTTTTTCTAGCTCTTGTTTGGTTTTAAAGTCTTTCTTTTCCCAAAGATCTGACATGTATACTATTCTGTGTTCACCTAATTTGCTTATAGTTTCCTTCTTTATATTCAGGTCATTCACCCATTCTGAGTTTATCTTGGTGTAGGGTGAAGATGTTGATCCAAACCTAATCTCTCCCATACTGTCTTCCAATTTTCCCAGCAGTTTTTATTAAATAGTGGATTTTGGTCCCAAAAGCTGGGACCTTTGGGCTTATCATATACTGACTTGTTGAGGTCACTTCATATTCGTTCCCATCAAATTTCAACTGAACAAATTTGGTCCAGTGTTCAAGACCACCAAGCAAGATGTGTTTGAACCTTGACTTTAACATCCAGTTTTATCTGAATCCTCAATATATATGTCATATAGTACAGGACCAAGCAAATGCCATTGAGGTATTCCACTGAACCCTTTTCCCAAATGTACACCAAATTGTTCATGACTATTCTTTGGCCCAAGACAAATAATTATTTCTGTACCTAGCTAATTATACTATCTTTTTCACATTTCTACTTAAATTTTTTTTTGCCAGAATAGTACATTAGTTAAATGTTTTGCTAAAATCTAGGTAAATTATTAATAGCCTCCCATTTGAGTGGTCCCTGGAATAATAGTCTTTTGACCCTGCCAAAGCATAGGAAGATGTGACTCCTGATTGGCAGAGAGAATTCTGAGTAAAAAAGTGAGAAGTGGAAAGATGGGGGCAAGGAGAAAAGGGAATTTTAAGACTTTGTATAGCTAATTAGTCTTTGTAGCTCCTGGTATGTGAGGAAAATCAACATTCTAATATATCCCTAGATCTCTAGTGCCTATACTCCCAGAGATTGCTGAGAGTTGACTTGTTGGGGAGATTGTTCTTTCTTTAGTTAAACTGAGATTTCATATTGCTCTCATGTTAGAGCTCTTTTGCTCTTGTGAAGTCATCGCAGAACCTGGAGTTCTTAACTCAGGGTGTGTGAACTTGTTTTTTTTATTATTATTTTGATAGCTATTTCATTATAATTAGTTTTTTTTTGTAATATTATATATTTTATTTTAAACATTGAACATTATTTTAAGAAATTCATAGACACTGAAGAGATCCATGACACAAAAAAGATTTAATAGTCCCTGGTCTAAACTAATATAATAATAATAGCAAGCATTTCTCTAGCATGTTATGCCAGGCACTATGATTCTAAGTGCTTTACAAATATAGTTTCACTTGATCCTTACAACAACCCTAGGAGGCAGATGCTATTATTATGCCCATTTTACAGTTGAGGAAACTAGGCAAACAGGGATTTTTTAAAATGACTTTTCCTGGCTTATACAGTGTCAAGATCACCAGGGACCGGTTGGGGGTCTTTAGGGGTAGCAATGCACATGGACTCAGGAGGGCTGATAGCAAGCAAGTGGCAAATTTATTGACCACAGCTAGTATTTCAGGAAGATATTTATAGAGGGTTGAATCAGGCAGAGGGATTAGATCACTCCCAATGGAAGTCAATAATTAACAGAATGGAAACAATGGATTTAAATTACCTAGGTTTCTCTCAACAGAGTTTTCTATAGGTAATAATTCAACATATCAATGTGTGATCCAGCTTCTCACAGAAATACTGTATGTTCTCACAGAATTCCTGCATCAGTAATTTCTTGGAAGAACATTTAGTATTCATTTAGTATTTTGGGAAAACCCTTTAAGTTCTCATGTGAGGCTTTGATTTTACTGGGGTCCACTCTCACTACTGAGGGCTACAATACAGTATCTGAGGCTGGATTTGAACTCAGGTCTTCCTGATTCCATGCTCAGTGCCCTATTCACTGTGCCACCTAGCTGCCTTTCTATCATTACAGGCTTGGCCAACTACCTGAAGAGATGCCACCTTTTGTTCTTATTATCTCTAAGTGTGCCTCATCATTACCATTGTTCCTTGATTTCTGATCTTTCTTCTGAAAAGTCACTCTTGTATCTGACTAATAACTTCAATGCACTCCATTTGGGTCCTCTACAGGCATTATGAATTGAGACCATAACAAGATAGTTTAAGTTATGTCAAATTTTGAGAATATTGATATTAGGTATTAGCAAGCTTCTCATACATTGATGTCTTTCCCCCTCCCTTCCATCCTGGGTAGAATGTTATCCTCTCAAGAGGAAGCTCCCAAATTATTTGAGAACCAAAAAAATACCCCTTCACTTCTCACTTGGGTTTTCTTAAACCCCTAAGTAAGATTAGGCTTATTATTCAACATTATCAGAATCTCTGGTAATTATTATACAGACCTCTAAAGTTGAAACTTTGAGTCTAGCATTCCTCAGTAATGCCTATCTCAAGGTAGACACCATTCCTTCTTTCAAGTCTAGGCTATCAGAGAAGAAGAAAGGGAAATCCATACAGATGATTGCCAATCTCTTCATTCTCCCTTTGAGAGGAGATGAAGAAACTCACCCAAAATGACAAAGATTACAGTTAAAGGCAGACCCTTTGCATTTACCTGTTTTTAAAAAGAAAACACATTATACTATTTTTTTAGTCCAACAAAAAGTTGGAAAAACAACCAAAAATGCTTGTGTGTGTGTTTAGGAAGGAGAAAAGAAAGATATTTCAGCTTTATTTTCTTATATTCTGATTAAGAACAAAAATTTTAATGTAATATTTTCAGTAATACCCTGTAAAAATTGATGACATGCAAATTGCCTTGCCTATAGTAAGCATTAAAGAAATGTTTATTTAATTAAATGTAAGATACTAGGTTAAAATTTAGAGTGAGATCAATAGGATGATTTGGACTAATGCTAAGGGATATCACAATAACTAATTTGATGGATTTTTTTTTTCTTGACTGCAAACAAAGAAAGCAACCTTCCATCTTAGAATTAACAGTATGTACTGGTTCCAAGCAGATGAATGGTAAAGGTTAGGTCATGGGAGTTGAATGTCTTGCCCAGGGTTGCACAGCTAGGAAGTGTCTAAGACTAGGTTTGACTACAAGACCCCCCTCTGGGCCTCGTTCTCAATCCACTGAACCACCTAACTGTGCTCTCTGACTTTCCCCTGGCTGTTTTTCTGGGCTCTGAGAAAAAGTCTACTTGCCAAAATCAACTCCGCTAAGTGAACTTTTGATCCTACCTCCTTCTACCTTAATTAAGTAGATAGCATCTTCGGTCATCCTACTTCTCAAATATTTAATCTCATTATACCAGCTGGTTCCTTCCTTATTGCTTTAAAACATGTCCAATTCTCCTCCATTCTTAAAAAGTCTTTAATGTACCTTATGATCTCCTCTAGCTATAATGCTATCTCTCTCCTATTTTTCTTAGCCAAATTCCTAGAAAAAAAAATATATATATATATTCTGCCTTCACTTTGTTTCCTCTTACTCTCCTCAAACCTTTGCCATCAGACTTCCAGTTTTATTAGGTAACTGAAACTTCTCTCTCCAAAGTGACCAAATCTGATGGTCCTTTTCCAGTCCTCATTCTTTTTCTACTAGCTAGGTGGAACAGTGGATAGGGGAACTTGGCCGGGAGTCAGGAAGACTTTTGTTCAAATCCATCCTCATGTACTTACTAACTGTAACCCAGGATAAGTCACTTACACTCCAACTGTCTCATTTTCAGCCACTGCAAAACGGGGATTATAATTGCAACTACCTTTTAGGGTTGTTGTGGGAATTAAATGAAACTATGTTCATAAACCATTTAGCACACTGGCACATATTAATGCTATGTGAATGCTAGCAATTATTATTATAATTAATCTCTTTCATTTGACACTATTGATCATCCCCTCCTGAATACTCTCTTCTCTCTGTATTTTTGTACCACATTCTGTCCTAGTTTTCATGTTACCTTTCTGACTATTCCTTTCCTTTAGTGACTTAGCATCTACATCATATACTCTGAGTATTCCTCAAGGTTTCATCTTCTCTCCTCCCCTTTCTTCTCCTCCCTTTCCTTCTCTTCCTTTTCCTAACTCCCCTCCCCTCTTCTCTCTCCCCCTCTCTCTCCCTCCCTACCTCTCACCATTCTGCAATTCAGTCAAACTGACTTTCTCCCTATACTGCACACAAACAACAATGGCTCTCATCTCTTTACCTGGAATGCACTCACTCTATACTTCTGCCTAATAGAGTCCCTCTCTTTAAGCTGTATCTTAGATGCTAGAGTCTACATGAAGCCTTTCCTGATTTTTTTAACTGCCAGTATCTTTCCTCCTAAATTATCATGTATTTACTACTTTGCATATAATGATATCTTAACTTTATATTTATGCTGTGTAGAATGTAAATGTATTTGCTATTTTATTAAAATATAATGTCATTGTAAATAGAGGTCATTTCATTCTTTGACCTCAGCACCATGTCTGGTATATAATTGGCACTTGATATACTTAATGATTATGTCACTGAAATTTGACCATAGTCATTTGGTTCATTCAGAAATTTTGCCATGATGCTTCTATATGAGAACAGTATTCTATTTCAGTGGTTAATTTTTCTTCTAAACTATTTTTCCTTTTCAGTATATCAGTCCATAGCTTCTATAGAAAACCAAAGACTAGACACAAAAACTGTTCTACGTATGGTAGAAGTACCAGACTCTTATGAAGGACCTCGGCTAATGTTCCCTCTCACTTATAGTGATGTCTTACTTCTTATTAAGGCTTTCAAGGAAAACCAGGCAAGTAAAGATGGAGTTATGTTGATCCAGGCACATGTATGTCACTTGCACATTTTGACAGTGAAAATGCTTTTAGAAATTTTATTTTTCTCAAGCTAAGACTTGTTAAGATCATGATGATGATGATTGTGATGAATAGATTATCTTCACTTCACAAAATTCTTCCAAACATTTGGACATTTCAAACTCATGAAGGTAAAGTTAGAAGTATTGCTACCCTTATTTTGCAGGTAAACAAAAAGAAAGTTTAAGTGACCTACCTAGTCAGGGGTAGTTCCCTAGTAGGACTCAAACCCAGAACTTCTTGACTTCAGATTCAATTGCATTTTCTGCTTGCATCACACTAGCTCTTTGAAGATGTGCAGCTTCCAAAGATAAATGTGAGCTTTTGAAACTTGCTGACTCACTGGCAGTTGGTGTTTATGGTCTTAAGACATGGCAGCCATGCTATTATTTCTGTATGACGCATCATATTTTGAAGATTAGTTTCTGGCTTACTGTCTAGGCTTGAGGAATAACACTAGTTTAGGACAGATGGGATTTTATAGATTGCTGTATGGAAATATCAACCTTTTTAAAATAATAATTTAAAATTTTATTTTAGAAATATTTTTGCATGGTTACATGATTCAGGTTGCTTCTCCTTCCCTCTTCCCTCCCCCCTCTCAGAGCTGACAAGCAATTCCACTGGGCTATACATGCATTATCACTCAAAATCTATTTCTGTGTTATTCATTTTTGTAATCATCTTTTAAAACCAAAATCCCAAATCATATACCCATATAAACAAGTGATAAATCATATTTCTCCTGCTTTCTTTCTACTGCCACAGTTCTTTCTCTGCATATGGATAGCGTTCTTTCTCAGAAGTCCCTCTGGATTGTCCTGGATCATTGCATTGCTATTACATTTTATCACCCGCATCAGTTCATATAAGTCCTTTCAGTTCTTATAGAAATCAAGTGACTCACCATTCCTTATAGCACAATAGTATTCCATCACCATCATATACCAGAATTTGTTCAGCCATTCCCCAGTGTAATAAGGGATTATTTTCCCCAAGCATTTGGTTTTGATCAACACATTTTTATGGCTTGGAGCAAGTCCTCCTTGCATTTCCTTAGATAGGTCATGCTTATGGGATTAGAGAAATCAAAGTCCTCTCTTTGCTCCTCTGTGGGCCAACTTGTCAGGTGTGACAAGGAAATCACTTTAAAAGACTGATATATATTAATTTAAGGTCGCCAAGGAATTCAGCTATGTAATTCCTAAATGAAAACTCAAGTCAGCAGTCAACCTTTTATGGAGTTTAATTACAAACAGGAGGAAGAAAGGAATTAGAGATAGAGAGAGAGGGAGAGAGAAAGGGGAGAGAAGGGAATAGGGCTTAAATACCCCTTCTGTTTAGGCTGGGCCAAAAGGCCCAAGCCCTTAGATAGCTGAGGCAAAGAAGAGATCAGTCCCTATCACTCACGTGACCAAAATGGAGAAACAGTCTCAGGGGCCTCCACCTCCAGCTTCCTTCAGAGCAAGCTTCTCAGAGCACAACCTCTCCAACCAACCACCTCTAGTCCTCAGACCCTGCTATCTTTAAGGAAACCATCCAAGTTCCCTCCCCTCAGTTCTCACATCTACCAATCACTGTTCATGTCTTCCCTGTGCCAATGGTGGCTCTACCTTAACCCAGGACCACCCAGAGGACTGTGGCTTTGCACATGTCTGTTGAAGGTCATATTCTCAAATAATTAAATCTTGATCCTTTGCTGCAGCCCTTCCTAAATCCTGTTACCCTGAGTAGGGTGGAGATTGGAATAATTAAATTTTGATCTATGCTGCAGCCCTTCCTAAATCCTATTAGGACTGAGTGGGGTGGAAATTGTATTTTCCAAGACTTGGTTCTGTCATTCCAAGTATCTCTATTGTATCAATTCTAAAATCAATCATGACTCAAAGAACTTCCTGTTCTATGCTTAAGCATAGGTCAAAGCCCTTTCCATTGTTCAGCAAAAGGTTTCTGTCCTAAAGTAATCTTAAGAAGGGAGGAGGAGGAACCTCCCATGCCAATGGGGTTCACATTCCAATAGACTATCAGTAAGAAATTTTCCAAGTATGAAATTTCCCAATGGTGAAATTTCCAACATTTATAAGTCTAAGAAATTTTAAGGTTTACACAGGGCAGTTTTTGACTTAGTCCTATCAATGAACTGGCAATGCTCATGGGGGCTAAAAAGTTCTACCAGAAGAAATTCCAAATCCTCAAAACTGGGTTCAAAAATTCAAAAAGCACGTTTTAGCTCCTTATGTGTTTTATAGGACTCATTGATAAACTCTGGGAATGCTTTCTTCATTGAATCTAATTCCTGGGTAGTAAATTGCCTATGAACCTTTGAATGCAACACACCAACTGCGTTGGAAATCTTGGAAATGTCTTTGAGTGGAAAGATTTTCTCAGCTTCAGTATTTGCCTTTGTGTCCTTGCCACTGTCATTGCCCTGTGCACTGGACTTAGCTTTCTTGGCCTTTCTTTCTTTCTCCTTAGGTGCATTATCTGCCTGACCATTTCCCTTATCCTTTATCTGATCTAGCCTTTTTGCCTTCAGGAATTCTTCAAACATGTTCTTAACTAATGTCTCCAATTTGGTATCCACTACCATGATCTGTGCTGCAGTTTTAGGAATCACACATCTATAAATGTTTCTAAGGTAGGTTACAGTTTGTATTGTAGCCATGGAAATGATGTAGATCTGTGTCAGAATTTGCCAGAGAATGGTTTCTTTTTGAAATGGTATGTTGAGTATAAACATGGTGGTGTTGCTTATGTATTCCACAGAATCTACAATCATATTTGTCATTTTACTATACAGGATATTGTAAATCCAATAGTCTGCAATAGCTGCCAGCACACCTACTCTACAGATCACTTGATTAAACATCTTTGTCTTCAGGAATTGTGAATTCAGTCAGTCTGGGTGCCAAATTTTAATAAAGGATTATTTTGAATGATAATTGATAACTAAAGATCAGTCTGTTAATCTTCTTTCCTTTCTCCCTTCCTCCCTCTTCCTCCCTTTACCCCCCGCCCTTCTTGCCTTCCCCTTCCTGTTGATTCTCTTATTGCTTTCTCTAATCAACTCAAGGGTGAGTTTATGATGTCTCAAATGAAATACTCTTTCTCTTCTTAGGTAAGAGATTTATTGGGGAAGTCAGGGAAGGATAAGAAAATGAAAGGGAAGAGGGTTTTGGGGTTTCCCTAATACTAGGATGAGACTTAGTTTGAAGGATGGTGAAATATAATTCAATTGGGAGAAATGGCTGATAGGTCTGGAAGTTCAGTCACTATCACAATAGAGCAAATCAGAGAGAGAGAGAGAGAGAACTGGGCTTTGTCCTTCTTCCTTCTGTCTTCAAAGTCAAAGACAACCTTCAGGCTTCAGTCTCCAAAAATCAAGAGAGAACAGACTCCTTCCCTCTTTCAAGCCAAAAGGTCCAGACATCAGTTGGTCTGCCTCCAACTGCTTCTCCTGGGCACATTCCAAATCAGAATGCTCTTTTGAATGACAGGTCACCAGTCCCAGCTATTCCAAGCTCCTGCTACAAACCATTATCAATTTCAGACTTCCACATCAGTCAAGGAACATCCCCATATTTTCCAATTTTGCCATCACAAAAAGCAGCACTATAAATATTTTTGTACAAATAGATCCATCCCCATTTAAAAAAAATCTCTTTGGGATATAAACCTAGTAGTGGTATTGCTGGATAAAGGGGCATAATTCCAAATTGCCTTCCAGAATGGTTGGATTAATTCACAACTCCACCAGCAATGCTTTAGTGTCCCAATTTGGCAACATCCCCTCCAACATTTATCACTTTCTTTTGCTACCATATTGGAAAATCAGCTAGGTGTAAAGTGTTACTTTGGAGTTGTTTTGATTTGCATTTCTCTAATCAGGAGGGATTTAGAATACCTTTTCATATGATTATTAATAGTTTTGATTTCTTCATCTGAAAACTGCCTCTTCATATCCCTTGACCATTTGTCAATTGGGGAATGGCTTGATTTCTTGTAAATTTGATTTAGTTCCTTATATATTTGGGAAATTAGACCTTTGTCAGAGAAATTTATAAATTTTTTTCCTAGTTTGTTGCTTCCCTCTTAATTTTGTTTGTACAAAACCTTTTTAATTTAATATAATAAAAATTATTCATTTTACATTGTAATATTCTCTATCTCTTTCTGGTCTTAAATTCTTCCCTTCCTCATGGATCTGACAAATATACTATTCTACTTTAACCTAATTTACTTATGATATCATTTTTTATATAAATCAGAAACATCAACCTTTTGAGGAAGCCTGGCTCTCTAACTTGCCATCCAATCTGACTCAGTAACCAAATTAATATTCCTGCCTTAACAGATATTCTTTTGTCCCAACCTATGATTTAATTGACAAAGGGAACTCTTATATGAGAAAATGCTCTCCACCCAAAGCAGATCACTAACTCTTTTGCAATGAGCAGTTTTTGTTTTAATTTTAATTTTTCAATTACCTGTAGAAACAATTTTTAACAATTGTTATTTGACATATTTGACATATCCCTCCTTCCTCATTTCTCTCCCTGACAAAGTAAATAGTCTGATATAGATTATGCCAGTGCTGTCATGCAATACATATTTCAATATTACTTACAATGAACAATTTTAGAGAAGTATCCTGGTGATGGTACTGAGAGGTTCTTGTCCAAGTTTACACAGCCCTAGTGTGTAAGAAGCAGAACTTGAATCTGGATAGTCTAATTACACAGGGAATGAGGTGATGAGTTAGAGGAGTGAGATCTCCATCCATTAGGCCATGCTCCTAATACACATTTCCTAAGCTTATAGGCTAAAACGGATCAAATTAAGTGTCTCCCCAGAAGCTATTTATACTTGAGTGCCTCATAGTTGTTTTTTCCCCTATTTTTGTCCCTTAAGAGTTGGTTTATTATTATATTTGCTTGGTTTAAATGTCGCAGTAAGATTTAACAAAGGATTTTTGTTCTAGTTCAGACTTGTCCTCACTGTTACTTGGTACACTCCTATGATAGTTATAAGCAAATTCCTAAAATGCTAGTACCAACCTTCTGCAGAAAGATCAAATGATCTTAAAAGAATGCTTCCTAATTTATTCACGGGAATATGTACTCCCAGGATTGGAAGGAACCATTAAAACAGACTCTGCACAAATCATGAAGTCTTTCTATGATAGCTCTGATAAGTAGTTGTCCAGCTTCCATTTGAAGAGTTGACAGAAAACTTTGTGCCTTGTGAAGGTAACCCATTTCATTCATGGACAATCCTAATTATCTGAAAAACATTTCTTTAGGTTTCCTCTCTATGTTTTCTGGCCATTATTTCTGGTTTTTGCCTTTTGGGCTCAAAATGGTGGAGTCTAATTGCTTTTTAAATGGCAGGAAAACATCCTTACCATCTCTTGTTTTCTTCCTATGGCTTGAGTAGTTTCTGAAACCATTCTGTTCCTTCTTTCAATTGCTTTCTGCTTTTCATAATCTCATTTACCTATAGCACTTTTTTATAAGCTGGACACAAATCAAGGAATGTGAAATTATGTGATGAAAATAAGGCTATGGTTCATGGTATTTTATTTGACCTCTTTGAGGATATTTTGTATTCTTTTGTACCTATTGAGTTCCTATACTTTTATACAATAGTGATTTCTAAAATGATTTTTGAAACAAGAAAAGCCAGGTAGAGTTTTGGGCCTGGGGTCAGAAAGAACTGAGTTTATTTATGGCCTTAGACATTTTCTTGCTTTGTGACCCTGAGCAAGTAATTTAATCTCTATCTCAGTTTCCTCATCTGTAAAATGGGAGTAGTTATAACATCCTTTTCCTAGGGTTGTTGTGAGAATAAAATGAGTTATCACTTATAAAGGTGCTTAGCAAAGTACTTGGCACATAGTAAGCACTATATAAATGTTAGTTGTAGTTATTTTATTCTTATTACTAGCTTAATTTTTAAATATTATTATTAATTTTGTTATTTTAGGCATACCACTTAACCTTTATTTATCTGTTTCCTCTTTTATAAAGTGGAGATAATAATGACACCTATCTCCCAGAGTTTTTGTGAGGATCAAAGGAAGTTTTATATTTTAAACCCTTACCTTCTATCTTAGAATCAGTACTATGTATTGATTCCAAGCCAGAAGATTGGTAAGGACTAGGCAATTGGGGTTAAATGACTTTCCCATAGTCACTCAGCTAGGAAGTGTCTGAGGTTAGATTTGAACCTAGGACCTCCTATCTCTAGGCCTGGTTCTTACCCATTGAGCTACCCAGCTGCCCCCAGGAAGTTATATTTGTAAAGTGCTCAATACAGTGCCTGGTATATATTAGGTGCTACATAATGTGAAGATTGGATTTAGCTATCTTCTGATTATAACAATGAAGGTACTTAGTTCTTCCTTTCTTGGAAAGACTGAATTGTAATCTACAATCTATTTTTAGATCTTAATCCCCCAAAAGGTGATAACTCAGTATTTTAAGTAGATCTACCCATTTTAACTACAAAAAGGTGTTAAGTAACTATAAAAGGTGAACTAACCAAAAAAGGTGTTAAGTAACCCAGAAGGTTTAATCTGACCAAAGAAGGTGTAAACTAAAGAGTGGACAGTCCTGGATAAAAGCGTCTGCTGTGATTGGTAGATGTGAAATTTAGGGGAGGTGACACAAATGAAAAAATATCTTTAAAAGAGGCCAGAAGAAGATATTTGATTCAAATTCAATTTGAGGAGATTGAAGAGCTCTCTGACTCAGAGGAAAGACTGGAAGACAGACACTTGAAGAGCAACCAGAAGACAGATACCCAGACTTCTTAACATTTTAGATGGCGACCTTTGATGAGTGAAAGGCTGACTTAGTGACCCTGCCTTTCTCAAAGGTCTAAACCTCCGAGAAAGGCCCATTGTCTTGAGACTCTTTTCCCTGATTAGGGCCTTAGTATTTCTACCTGACTCAGAGGAAGCTGGAGTTTCCTCTCTCTCATTCCTTAATATCTTCCCTCTATTGTGAATAAACTACCATAAATTACATTTTACTTTAGTATTCATTTTGGGATTTAGAAATTAAATCCCTGGCAACCACCTATATAAATATTGAGTCAACCACAATTTAAATTTAACAAATTATTTGGCTGACTACATTGGTTGTGATGAAATACCCTTAATCTTCTTAACTTTCCTAAACTTTTTCTTTACTATGACTCTCCCTAAGTCAGCTTTTAACAGCTTATTTTGATCAGCTGTAGAGGTAAGTTCAAATTTGATTTTTTTTCTCTCTCTTTAAATTAGATAGAACACAGCTGTTTTAATCTTAACAACAGGGCCCTAAGGTCCTAGCTGGGAGAGCTTCCTTGCATTAAGGAACAAACAACCCAATTAGCCAATCCTCACTGACAATACTAACTGACTGGAGTGTTCTTAAGTAGCTGTGAGAAAAACTTGGAGAAAGGAGCCCTGCTAGAGAGAGTGATTATATTAAATTTTAGCCTTGTCTCTTCTGACCTTTCACCCAGAAGAAGTTAACTGGATTGAAACTTTAAAAAAGGAGCACACCCAAACACCTAAAAATGTGGTTACAGCCAGTACACAACTTAACTAACAACTGACTTTTCAGAAAAATGACAAAAATTGGACAAACATTGTTTTTTGTCTATTTCATAATTTCAGAGAATGTATGGAAATGGCTATACTCCATACTTCTCCTGGTTGGGATTTTAATTCTTGGAGCTGTAATATTATATCTATTTTTCTTTAAGAGAAAACTGGAAAATGCCATATCTAAATTAGAGAGTCAGATAGGAGAATGATGTCAGTCTCCCCTTTAAAAACCCATTTTCTGGCCAAACTTTTACTACTCAACAAAATGAGGAACAGAAAGCTCAACTTGAGTTTATAGAGGAAAGTTTGGGGAAGATCATGGCTTTTATGAAAAACAATGAAATGAATCCTAGTTCACAAACCATCCCCTCCCATACTCAACTTATTCTTTCCCCTACTACCCAACCCACTCCTTCCGCCACCCATGCCTCCTACCCTAACCTCTCTACCCTAACTTCACACTCTGCCCATTCCTCTTGCCCCACCCCCTCTGCATCCTTTCCCCCAGCTACTGCCCCTTCTTCCTTTGCCCCTCATTCCCACCCTGCCTAATTCATTTCCCATACTATTCCTACCTCTCATCCTTCTGGCACTATGGGACAACAACCTCTCCCTCTCAGTTTGCCAACCCCTTCCCTTTCTCATACCTACCCCATTGAGAATGGAGCAAGAAGTCTACCGACAGAAACATGAGAAAATTCAGACAAATTTATTCCCTTTAAGGAAAATTGCTACTTTCAATAAAAATGGGAACTTGGTATCTATAAGACAACACACACCTTTTGGTCCTGAGGATTTAAATAAATTCAAGGAAGACCTTCCCTCATTCGAGGAAGAGCCAATATTAATTATAAAAGATTGCAGAACATACTCAAAACTTTTGACCCCGCTTGGATAGATGTCAAAAATTTATTAGAAAAATTTCTGACAAAGAGAAAAAATAAAATCATCTCTTTGGCTAATCAGAAGCAAGGTAGGGGAGCAAATTATTGGCCAACTGAAGATCCACATTGGAACCCCAATGTTGAACCAGATTATACAAAACTACACCAGGCCAGACAAGCATTGTTGACAGCCATGAGAGCATGCACCAAACAAGAAATAGATGAGATTCCATCTCAGTTTATGGATAGACTTATTGATGTGGGGAACATATATATGGACTTTGTTCTATCCAGAGAAAGAGACATTAGACAAATACATAGACAATTCATTAAGAATTGTTGTTAAGTGGTAAAAGAATACTTTAAAACTAGTTACCCAAACTGGGACTCTATGGACCTCGAAGAATCGAGGAGAGTAGCAGTCTACATTCATATAAATTTAACAATAAATGCTAGCTGTTATTATTATTTTGAAATCCAGTCACAATGAAGATTTGTCTATCCATTTCACATTTACTGATCAGAGACTGCCAACGAAAAATTGAATATATCTTCCTAACAACCCCTTTTATTTTTTTCTTCAAAATCATTTCAATTGCCTCAACCCACAACTTTTAAAGAAGAGTATTGGTGTCATCTTCAACATCTTGAACAAGAATATTTATATTTCATCTGTAGATATTACAGACTGCTCATTTCCTTTGTTTGATGCATTTCCTTTTTATCTCACCTCCTTGAAAAGTGTTCTCTGCTCATTTCCTTTGTTTGATGCATTTCCTTTTTATCTCACCTCCTTGAAAAGTGTTCTCTGCACATTATGGATCACCTCGATATTAGTCTTTGCCTCCTTAGTTTATGTGGAAGTCAAGGCTGGGTTGCTGGAGGCTTTCATCATGATCTCCACATAGAAGATAATATTTCAACTTGAATTAAGACATTTCCCAAGTTGCATTCTTGAGACAAGTGACATAGCTCTGCAACATATGTAATGAGTGCCCTCGTTGGATGATTATTTGTTTTGTGAAGTTTAAATGGAATCATATACAAAAAGAAATCTATAGTTGGAAAGGACTCTTCCTTACTGAAAGAATACATCCCCTTTATCATGTCTCATACTCTGACTGTCATTCTCTGACTGACAGGAGATGGTGCTGAAGTATACTTTTTATAACGTTCAGTTTTAACAAATATCTTAATCTTAAGGGAAACAAAGGTATCGGGGAACTTATTAATGTGTATGTTTGGGTTCCACAGACCATATGGAGCATGGAGATAGGTGTAGGGCCAGGACTTGTGATTCCTTTGGCATATGAAACTCCCATGTGAAGAAAATCTCTTGTTCAAAAATGTAAGTGGAGGCGGCAGCTGGGTGACTCAGTGGATTGAGAGTCAGGCCTAGAGACAGAAAGTCCTTGGTTCAAATCTACCCTCAGACTCTTCTCAGCCATGTGACCCTGGGCAAGTCACATAACCCCCAATGTCAACCCTTACTGCTCTTCAGTCTTGGAGCCAATACACAATATTGACTGGAAGGTAAGGGTTTAAAAAAATGTATGTGGATATCTCAGCATCTTTTAGCCATACGAAGTTGCCTAAAGTAATGAGAAGTTGTATGACTTGCCCAGGGTTGCACAGCCATTTTGGATCAGTAGCAGGATTCAAACCCCTAGTTGTTCTTCCTGGCCCTGGGGCCAATTCTATCCTTTTGGCCACCTCTTTCTATTTAGGGTCCCATATTTTGTTTGCTTCAAGATAGAAGTAAAGTTATGATATAACTCTCCTAGAAAATTGGCTAACTGATCTTCAGTGCACCTCAGATTGCCCATTCCAAGCACAGGTCTGATGTGGCACCCGAAGATAGGTTTTTTGTTTTGTTCAGATACTTGAGCCTATAGTTTCTTTGCCCCCAACAGCTGAGCTTTATTTAAAAACATCCCAACATAGTCATCCAGTATGTCAACAGGTAAGGTATAAGCAGATAATCAGAACAACTATGCTTCAGGAATAGGGACTGGACATATTATTTCACTGGTATTGGGAACTCTCAATTGAAGAAAATCCTTTAACTGATATAGTCGACACCTTCTCTGCAACTATAATGTTAGGAGAGAGTTCACATTTAGCTTCAGACACTGTCTGTGTGACCCTGGGCAAGGCAACTTCTGCCTTAATTTCTTTGTAGGTAAGATAGAGATAATAATAGCATCTGCCTTCCAGAGTTGTTATGAGGATAGAATGAGGTAATAACTGTAAAGTATTAAAGGAAGTGCTTAGGACATAGTAAGCAGTATATTATTAATAACAATAATTATCATTATCATAACAGTGGTGTCAAACTCAAATTGAAACCAAAGCAATATTAAATTGTATAAGAATCACTATGGACTATATATTTTATTAGTGATGTAATACTTGTTTTATTGTATTTAAAATTTTCCTTAAATATTTCTTAATGACAGTAAAAAAAATTACCTCCTGTCTTAGAATCAATATTGTGTATTGGTTCTAAGGCTGAAGAGCAGTAGGAGTAGGCATTGTGGGTTAAGTGGCTTGCCCAGGGTCACACAGCTAAGAAGTATCTGAGGCCAGATTTGAACCTAGGACCTCCCATCTCTAGGTCTGCCTCCTCCCTCAGCCCCAATGACAATTTAATATGGTTTTGTTTTTGTCTTCATTTAGGAATATTGTGGGATATATATGGTGGGATAGACTGAGGGATACTTCTTGAAGCACCAGGGGGCTAAATGGCTTCCCCACAGTTATATAGCCAGGATATGTCAGAGTCAAGACTTGGAACTAGATCCTTCCAGGATACCTTTCTATCAAAAAAACTATTATTTTCCTGTAAGATTATAGGAACTCAAGAACTATAATAAATAAAAATGAAAAAAATATTTGGAATCTGAGCATCTTCTCACATTCAAACCTTACAGTCTCTTCAGAACACTCCTTTTTGATTCTCCTGTTACCTAAAACCTACCTTCTTTGGATAAACCACAAAGTGAAACTAGGAAAGCCTGAAAATAGAGAAATGACTAGGAAGCATGGAAACAGATATGAATGACACATGTCTACATGATATAATGATAGCTTTCAATACAATGATGTCTTTTGTTTCTTTCTTACAGATATTACATGCCCGTTATGTGCTAGAAGTATTAGTAGAAGCTAAGAAGGTCCTGAAACAATTGCCAAATATCACTCACATAATGTCCATTGAAACCAAGGAATTAACAATCTGTGGTAAGATTAAACTCTGAGCAGTCTCATAGAAACCACCGATTTTGCACAATTTTTAAAGATGAAAATTGCCCTATAATGCTTCTCTTCTATCAACTCACTATTCCACTCTCCACTCTCCAGTGGTTCTTACAAACTTTTTAAATTTCTCTTCAGCCCTTCAATGGTTCACCCTCTACTTAGCCCTCTTGTAAGGGGTAAAATTTAGGGTTGGACTGAATATATATTTTAGTTGGTCACCAGGAATTTAAATTCTAAATCCCAATGAAATACTCAAGTCAGAATGGAATTTTATGGTGGTTTATTTACAATAGAAGGAAGAGATTAAGAAATGAGAGAGAGAGAGGAAAAAGGGAAGGATAGCTGCCCTGGTCTGGTCTGAACCAGGCAGGAGTTCTGAGGCCTTCTCCAAGAGATGGGCCTCTCCAGAGGCTGGTGCCTCCAGAAAAGCCAAGAAAAGGGGAATCAGTCTTCTCACTCACCATGTGACTGTCTGAGGAAGCAGTCTGAGGTCTCATGACGGAGCTCCTTCACGGTTGAGTTCCACGGCCAAGTTCCTCTTACAGGAAGTGATGTGAAATATAAAGGTAGTTCTTTATGTCACTTCCTATATCTTACACATACCAATGGTGGCTTAAACTTGGTTTTGGATGGCCTATGGGGTCAATCAGTTGTTTCTGATTTGTCACTTGTTAGCACACATGGGTCATAGACCTTCCTTCCCCACACTTAATCCTTAAGTGGAGGTGTATACATTCCTGGTTACTAAAATTCCAAACACTAATCATCTTGTACCTCTAAAATCTTCTAACTACAGGTGCATACAAAATTTCACCTACTAAGAGGAAACTACAATAGTTAGAGATAAGAGGGGAATAGAAGAGAGAGAAAGAAAAACCAATGTTTTGCTGGGCGCATTGACAAAAACCAGTTGGGGGGTAAGTCCCCTTTGGCATAAGAGTGTACATTCAAAATAAATGTTTAGTCAACCTTCAGTTCAATCAACCACACTCCAAAGTTCATTCTGGATCTTCTTGATGTAGTGTAGATTTTGCAGGCATCTTTCTGCAAATAGTTCATTCTCTTGATTCTAGGAGTTAGCAAGCTTCTTTCCTTGAAGATTTTTTTTTTCTCGAACAAAATTTTAAATTTTGGATTTTATGAAAATACAATTCCCCCAGAAGTGTATGAACCAATTATCAAAAGAAAAGAAAAATCCAAAAACATAAAAGAAAAACAAATGGAAGAAAAATTAAACTTTTGGGAGAAAGAAAAATTCAAAATCAGAATCAAAATATCAAAAATCTATGTATATAAAATTTGATAAAACAAGAATAAATTCATAATAGACCTCTGTATTCAGGTTTAATAAATTTCTAACAGGCCTTTGTAAAAGGGTCCAATTAAAGTAATTTCTATCCCACAAATCTGTAGGACAGAATGCAGTAATATTTCATTTACCCTTTTGCAGCCAAGACTACAGGAAGTTACCATACTATAAGAGAGGAAAAAGGACTAGATTTTTGTATGATAGGGAAGTGTCATTCTCTGGTCCAATTTTTCGTTATTCTCAGGGATAGGGGGAGCCAGGATGATAGCCAAACTTCGGTACTTGTCTGTGAGTATTTCATCATGTGTCTTAACATATATCAAGTGTTGAAATCTCGAGTCTCACACTAGGTATAAGTCCTTTCATATTGGATTAGAAATTCATCAATCCTACCTGGATTGGTTTGGTCCTTGTTGACCTTGTGCTGTGTGGCACTGTATAATGGCTCTTTTGTTCCCTTCTCCTGGAATCAGACTCAATCATTAATCACAGTCTCTTAACATTGATCAATAAATGGCAGGTTTCCATAGTCTAAAGCTTTTGGGTATGCATTAATATTATAGAAAATATGTATTTTATTACTGCAGAATAAAAAAATTAATGTTGATTGTATGTACTCTAAGTACCAGAAATGAGAAAAGGGAAAAAATCAAATATTCTAATCAAAATAAAAAGAAAAACAATAATAAAATAAAAATTCAGGCATTCAATGTGTTCCCCAGAACAGTGTCCACTTGTCTATGGACTATTATGTCTAATGCATGTGGCAGGACACAGTCAATCAGTTTCAATAGAATATGTTGTCTTTACATGTGAGCAATGAATCCAAGAGTCCTTCTCTCCAATTTTTATAGATGTTGGAGTGGTTAGCAATATTTGGAATGGCCCTTCCCAGGAAGGCTGAGTTGCTCCAGTGCGTTGGAAGTTCTTTATATACATCTTGTCTCCTGGGTTCAGGTCATGAAGTGAAAAGTCTAGTGGTCCAGCGTGTACTGCAACACTGGATTCATGGAGTTCATGCATTTTGTGCTATAATTCCTATATATAGGAAGCAATAGAAGTATCTCCCCCTAATAGTGATGTAGATGCAGGGGAGAAAGGCTTAGCCTATATAGGTGGATGTCCAAAAAGCATCTCAAATGGTGAGATGTGTAGGTCTCCCCTGGGCCTGTTTCTAAGATAAAATAGGGCCAGAGGGAGAATTTCAGGCCATTTTAAATGTGTCTCAGTGCATAATATGCCAATCATAGTTTTTTTTTTTTTAAACCCTTACCTTCTGTCTTGGAGTCAATACTGTGTATTGGCTCCAAGGCAGAAGAGTGGTAAGGGCTAGGCAATGGGGGTCAAGTGACTTGCCCAGGGTCACACAGCTGGGAAGTGGCTGAAGCCAGATTTGAACCTAGAACCTCCCGTCTCTAGGACTGGTTCTCAATCCACTGAGCTACCCAGATGCCCCCTCCAATCATAGTTTTAAGTTCTCTGTTCATTCTTTCAACTTGGCCTGAGCTCAGGGGATGATATGGTACATGGAATTTGGGAGTTATCCCCAAGCAAGAATATATCTGATTTAGAACAGAATCAGTAAAATGACTTCCTTTATCTGAATCAATATGTGCTGGCAGGCTAAATTGAAGAATAATCTTTTTTTAAAAGTACCTTAGCAACAAAAGCCACTGTGGCGCAGGCTCTAGTAAAAGCTTCTGGCCATCTGGTCAGTTGATCTACTATGACTAGACAAAATTTGTATTGTCCAGCCTTTGGAATTGTTATGAAATCTATCTGCAGGTGCTCAAAAGGTGTGTAAACCAGAGGACGCCCACCAAAAGCTTTGCCATGAAAGCACGAAAGGTGTATTGGTTATAGGCTTGGCAGTTAGAGCAGGCTGTACATACTTTAGAAGCTACAGCAGTTATACTAGGGGCTCTCCATACTCTCTTAACAGAGTCCATGATGTCCTGAGTACCAAAGAGACTATTTTAATGAACATATTGGCAAATTTGGTGATAAAAACTTCTAGGGAACTGGGGTTTTCCTTCAGATGACACCCATACTCCATTAATCTGTTTTGTTTTAAAATTTTTCTTCCATTTTCCACTTCCTTTTCATTATTGGAAAGTGATAAATTCAAGTCATCAGTGGTTGTTAATGTTAAAATTAATTCAGGCCCTACTATGGCTGCTAGCTTTGCAGTGGTATCTGCCCACTCATTTTTCTTAGAGACAGAGTCAGTGCCACCTGTATGGGTAGAGCAATGAAGCATAGCTAGGACTTTGGGCAGCTGGAGAGCAGAAAGAATTTCATTAATAATTTCTGCATTAGCTATAGATTTTCTAGTTGAGGTTAAAAATCCTCTTTGGAGCCATAGCATACCCACTGAATGACAAATGCCAGAAGCATATCTAATCCATCTAAATTGTTGCCTTTTTCTCCTTGGCAATTATACAGGAATGTTTCAGGGCTATGAGTTCTGTACCTTGAGCCCTAATATTTGAGGGCAGTGAAGCTGACCACTCATTGGCAAATTCTGTGACTACAGTAGCTCCAGTGTAGCGTATACCATCTCTCATAAAAGAAGAACCATCAGTAAATAAGAATAGATCTGGGTTGTCTAAGGGAGTGTCCCAGAGATTATGTTGAGGCTTTTCTGCCATGGACACTAGTGTTTCACAACTGTGTAATGGTTCTCCTGAAGTTGGTAAATCTGGAATCAAGGTGGCAGGGTTAAGAGTGGTACAACATTTTAAAGTAGTATTTTCATTGTTTAACAGGGTTATTTCATACCTTGCAATTTGCTAATCAGAAAATGCCTGTGTTTTTTGCCGTAGCAACAATGCTTCTACCTCATGAGGGCACATAATTGTTAATGGGCATGCCAATTCTAGATCAACAATTTTTGTAACTAATAAAGCTGTGGCAGCTACACCTCTAAGACATGGTGGTGCTCCTGAAGCTACTGGGTCTAGCTGGGTTAAATAATAAGCAACTGGCACTGAGAAGGCCCCAAAGTTTGAGTTAAAACACCTGAAGCTACCCCTCTCCACTCATATACATATAAAGTAAATGGCTTGTTATAATCTGGGTTGCCTAGAGCAGGGGCAGACAGGATAGCCTGTTTTAGATCTGACAGATCTGACAGGTGTTCTGGCTCTAATTTAAGTGGTTCAGGGACTGAATCCCTTGTTAGTGCTATAAGGGGCTTAGTAATTTCCCCATAGCAGGGAATTCATTGTCTACAAAATCCTGTTGCTCCTAAAATTGCTCTTAACTGTTTCTTAGTGGTAGGAGCACTTCATTTTTGAATATTTTCAATTCACTTGGAAGAAATGGAATGGGCACCAGCAGTTAGAATGAACCCCAAATATTCTACTTTGGAGAGACACCACTGAACCTTTTCCTTTGAGATCTTATTTTTCCTCTTCACTTCTGTCTCACAAAGAGGTGGTCCTACTCCTTTTCAAGGGCCACCTCTCCACTTGCACAAATGATCTCATTCCCTCCCATCTACTTCAACAGATTGGCTTCTCTGTCATCTCCACTTTTATTATTTATCTTTAATCTCTCATCTACTAGCTGCTCCCCTATTGCCTACAAATATGCCCATGTTTCCATTATTCTCAAAAACTCACTTTATCCTTTCATCCCTGCTAATTATTATCCTATATCTCTTCAATCCATTGTGGTCAAACTCCTTGAAAAGGAATCTACAAAGATGTCTCCACTCCTTTTCCTCTCACTTACTTCTTAGCATCCTGTAGTAAAATTTCATTCCACTGAAATTTCTGACTCTAAAATTTCTAATGATCTCTTAACAGCCAGATTCAATGTACTTTTTCTCAATCCTCATTCTCCTTTACTTTTAACACTTGATCACTCTTCTCTTTGATACATTCTTCTCTCCAGTTCTATCTCAGTTTCCTTTGCTGAATCCTCACACAAATCATGCACTCTTATCTGTAGATATCTCATACTGTAGATATCCCCTAGGGTTTTATTCTGAGTCCATTTTTCTTCTCCCTCTATGCTGTTTCACTTGGTGATCTCATCAGCTCTCATGGATTTAATTACCATCTCTATGCTGATGTTTTTCAAACTTGTCTTTTCTTTTTTTTTTTTAAATATATTTTATTTGATCATTTCCAAGCATTATTCGTTAAAGACATAGATCATTTTCTTTTCCTCCCCCCCACCCCCCATAGCCGACGCGTAAGTCCACTGGGCATTAGATGTTTTCTTGATTTGAACCCATTGCTTTGTTGATAGTATTTGCATTAGAGTGTTCATTTAGAGTCTCTCCTCTGTCATGTCCCCTCAACCTCTGTATTCAGGCACAAACTTGTCTTTTCTACCAAATCTCCAGTGTTACATCTCCAACTGCTTTTTTAGACATCTCAAATTAGATGTCTACTAGACATCTTAAACTGAATATCTCTATGGTCTGTTGATTTCACCGTTGCAAAATCTCTCCAATATGCTCCCTACCTCCCTTTTCCCTCTAATGCTGCTGCTAATCTAGGTCCTCATGAACTCATGCCTATACTATTATGTATATCCGGCCACTGGGTCTATCTCTTGATTTTTCTCCCCACTTCAGTCTATCCTCTATTCAGCTTCTGAAGTAATAATCCTAAAGCATAGGCCAGACCATGTGACCCTGCTATTCGACAAATTCCGTGGCACTTCCATGGTCAAATTAAAAGTATTTGGTGTTCAAATATGTACTTCCTCCCTTCCTCTCATATACAGTAGCTTTCCAATCTTCTTAAACTTTATTCCCCACCATGTATTCTTCATCCTCTTTACTGGCCTCTTTACTGTTCCTTGAACAAGATTCTCCTTACTTTGTCACTGGTCTTTTTCTCTGGTTGATATCCATGGCTTCAATGGTTTCCTTCCTCATTTTTGCCAACTGGCTTTCCTAATGTTAAGTCTCAATTAAAATCACATCTTCTATAAGCATCATTCCCCAACTCTTCTTACTTCTAGTGCTATTCCTCTTTTAAGTATTTTCTCCTTTTCTTTCATATAGCTTGTTTGTATATATTATCTTACTTCAGATCTCTTCAAAGTGGAAAAAAAAATTCAACGTCAGCCTCTGAGGCAATGCAGATTCTTCACAGGCTTGATTACCTGGTATCTAGGGTGGGCAAGGATGAGAGAGCTAGAAATCAAAGGTGTGATTCTAAAGAATGTATTCAAAAAAGCTCAAAGCATAGTGCCAGGGGAGAAGACAAAAACAATTATCCGATTGTAGGAGTATCTAAAGGGGTGTAGGCAACTAGACTAGTTAGAGTAACCAAAAGAGAAGACTTAAGGGTAAGGAGTTGCTTTCAATCAGAAGTCATTTCCAGTTCTAACATTCTGCAATTTAATTCAACATTACAAGCAATTATTAAGTAGCTACTAAACTTAATACATTGTATAAGGTACCAGGGTTACAAAGAAAAAAAAATAAGAAAAAAAAATCCTTGTTCCCAAGAAGTTGTCCCATCAAAACATGTTATCCAGATTTAAAAGCAAATGAGATTGTGTAAAATGTAGGATTTTCTGCAGCAATAAAACAAGGCAGTATTTTCATATAGATAAGTACCACCTTCCTTAGAATTTTATTTGTACTGAAAATACATCTTCGGTCTTTTCCATGATGTAACTACTATTTTTTAAAATAAAAATTATAATGCCAAATAATTTTCTTAAATTCAAAAACAACTTTATATTATAAAACTTTTCATGGGATTTCATGGAATGTTAGAGTGCTTCATTTTTATAGATATAGAGGAAACTGCCTAGAAAGTAGTTGAATCACATAAGGAACAGTCAAGATTTGAACCCTGTGTATTTTGAAGAAAAAAATCTAATGTTCTTTCATTTCCACTTTGAAATAATATATATATTTTGTTTTTTATCCTTAACAATATGTCAAATCCAAATCTCTGAGTGTCCTTTCTAAAGGGTTTAAGGAAATACATTTTTGGATATATTCTCAATAATAAAAAAGGCCTTATGTCTTATTATTCTTAGATTAAGTTTAGAACCAGTTGTCTACACATTGCCTCATTTCCCACTCTTTTGACCCAGGTCTGGATGCTCCCTTTTTTAAAAACAAAATGTTTTTTATTAATATACTTAGTATCCATGACCACCACCAAAAATTTTAACTAAACAAATGCATAATAAAGATTATGTGGAAGACTACAAACTCAACATTGTTTACAATTTGTTTAAAAACATGTAAATTATATATGGATGCTAATATAAACATCCTCTGCTTTTGAGTTCCCTTTGGATTTGTTTTACTTGAATACTTTTTACTCTTGATTTTGTGGCTATTATTTTTTTTAAATGTAATCATTGTATGCATGATTCCTAATCTCTTTAGCTTGTCACATATTTCCCTTACTTTCTTTGTTTCCAAATATTTGTCATTTAAATTACATAATAGCAAAGATACATAATAATCTATTCAGCCATTTCTCCCATTCATTGCATTTTTGTTATTACTTTGTCACAATATACAAAGCTTCCATGAATATTTTCATATATACACAGATTTTTTTTACTCTTTCAATAATGCCCTTAGGGTCTAACCCTAGTAATGGGATCTCTAGGTCACTGAGCATGAACAGCTTTGCAGTTCTTAATGTATAATTCCATCTTGATTTAAAAAAAAAATCACAGTTGCTCTAGCAATGTAATATTAGGCCTGTTTCTCTATGGTTCTATCAGCATTCATTTGGATCGCTTTAGTCCTTCTGGTTCTCAGTTAACATATATTACCAGGACTATATTTTGCTAGATTTGTCCTTAGACAGTGTTATGATAATTTCTAGACTCAGTATCTTCTTATTGTCATTGTTCAGATACTCTAGATTAAGGGCCAAAGTAATACTATTGGGCCTTGTTTGTAGGCTAGTGCAATAGATAACAGATAAGAAACTTAATCTTAATTTAATAAAAGTTATAAGGATTTAAGAAGGTGGTAGATAAACAGGAAACCTTAAAAAACTAAGGGGATACTAAACTTTTACCCACTCCCAACTGATTTCCCATCACGGGGTTTCTTCTCCTGGAAACCAGGCTACTCTATTTCTCCTTATTACTAACTAAACCCCCAAATTTCCTTTCTAAACAATCTATTTTCAATAACCTATCAATAATATATTTATCTTAAATCTCTGTCTCCAAAATTATCAAAAAGACCTGTCAGAGCAAGTTTGATTGAAGCCTAGCCAGAGTTCTGCTGTGACTGGGTTTCCCACAGAGCCCAGAGAAAAGAAAGGTCTTCTGGTTTCTTTTCTGTCAGTAACTTCTTTCCAACCATAGCCAAATGATCAATGAACTCTAAGTCCTGGTATTCCCAAAATGTCACAGGGAAAGAAGTAGGAGCTCAGGAGCTTTGCTACCTCTAGGACCAAGTTCAGATCTCAGAGAGAGAGAGAGAGAGAGAGAGAGAGAGAGAGAGAGAGAGAGAGAAAGTCAGTCAGACAACTGTCCAGAATCTCAGAGCTCCCAGTGTTAGTTAAAACCCCCCACCTGGGAATTCCAACAGAACTCTTGCTTTGCATTTTGTACTGACTTGAGCCCTTTTGACAGAAACTTCTCTCTCCTATCACTCAATTTATCGGAATCAATTACTAATTAGTAATATTCCTAATAACAGCAGGCACAATCTGTTGTCAGGACCGTACTTATTCCAAAACTAGTCTTTCCAGCTTAGTCATACCCAGTGGAATTTTTTTTCCAGTGTCACAACCCCTCAGGAATGAATGATTACCTCTATAGTATGAAAAGTGTTAAGGTAAGACTTTTGAAGAAAATTTATGCTCTCTAAACCATTGTTGCCCTGCCAGAAATGATGTTTGGATTATGTATATGCTCAGGCTTAGATATACTACTAACTTCATGCAGATGTGTGGTATCTCTCCAGATATCGATCTTATTTATCTTATCTAAGGGTTCTATTCATCTCCTTAACTTCCTTTTAATTTATTTTTTGGTTGGATTTATATAATTCAGAGAGGGGAAAATTAAAGTCTGCCACTGTTATTATTTTGTTATATATTTTCATCTATGACTCATTTAGTTTTTCCTTTAAAAATATGGCTCCTATAAAACTGGATGCATACAGGTCCAATATTGATAATGTTTCATTATCCATAGTAAATCCTGCCCTTCTACATAATATAGTTTCCCTGTGCATCACTTGCAATTATATTCATTTTACCACCATCTCTCTCAAAGATCATGACTACAATCACTGTCTTCTCTGGATCAGCTGAGGCACAGTATATTTTCCTCTAATCCTTCATATTCACTGTGTGTTTGTCTCATCAGGTGTCCAATTTTCTTTGATTAATATCTCTCCTTTTCACATCCTTTCCCTAACATCCTCCCTTATCCACTCTCCTTTTCCTCCTAGTTACCAATTGGCCCAACTTTTCCAAAGGTTACTCTTTTATCCCCTTGCCTTTTATTTCACATTCTATCCACCTTTTTCAAAATCTCTTCCTCACCTCCCAAATGTGCCCCCTTACTTTTTAAAAAAAAAAAAAAACTCTTACCTTCTGTCTTAGAACCAATACTGTGTATTGGTTCTAAGGCAGAAGAGTGGTAAGGGCTAGGCACTGGGGGTCAAGTGACTTGCCCAGAGTCACATAGCTAGGAAGTGTCTGAGGTCAGATTTGAACCCAAGACCTCTCATCTCTAGGCTTGGCTTTCTATCCACTGAGCTACCCAGCTGTCCCCCTCCTAATGTTTGATTCCCTTATCCTCTCATCTTACCGCCCTACTTCTTGATATGAAATGATATGAATGATACCTCCCTTCTAGGTCTCCTTCTCAAACCTCCCTTTTCTTATCCGTTTGTCCTCCTTTTTCTTCTGGGCTCTTCTCTTATCCTATCCCCCTTCCTTCCTGTTTCTCTGCACATTAAGAACATTTTTAACCTTCTAATTATGTATATTAATTGTATATAATCATGTATGTCTTTATCCCAGGTCTGATGAGAGTTGTGTTCTAGTACTCTCAGTCGTCTGTCCTTTCTTCCCATTCTCTGGGGTAGTTCTTCCATTCATTCCCCCTCTATCTGAGATAGCCAATCTACCCTGCCTTCTCCTGGTCTACCATTTCAACTCATTTCATTACAATCTTCCAACCTCAAATCTTCCATCCATACCTGCCCCTTCAAAATACTCAGGCAATAATGCCATTCCCAAGGGGTAAAGATGACATCTTCCCAAACCAGAATCAAACAATTTGACCATTTGGGTTGCTTATTATTAATCTTTCATAATCTTTGTATGTTTCTTATAAATCAGTTTTTCTGCTGAGTTTTGGTTTTTTCTTCAGCAATAGTTGAAATCCTTTAGTTCATAAAAATCCATTTCCCCCTTTTATCATCTTTGCTGACTATGTTATTCTTGGTGATCAAAAGAAATGGGTGATCTTTTATAATTTTCTTGACTTTCTTGTACTGCTCATTTTTTTCTAGTTTTTCCTCAACTTCTCCCATTTGGTTGAGGTCTTTTTATTTTATTTCCATTTGAATTAGTTTACTTAGTTAATTTAGAACATTATTCCTTGGTTACAATAATTACATTATTTCCCTCCATCCCCTTCACCCACCCTTCCCGCAGTCAATTTGAAATTTCATTGGGTATTACTTGTGTCCTTGATCAGAACCTATTTCCATGTTTTTGGTGTTTGCATTAGGATGATCATTTAGAGTCTACATCCCCAACCATGTCCCTTTGATGCATGTATATAGGCAGTTGTTTTTCTTTGGTGTTTTAACTCCCACAGTTTTTCCTCTGATGTGGATAGTGGTTTTTCTCATAGGTTCCTCCAAGTTGTTCAGGATCACTGCATTGCCACTAATGGAGAAGTCCATTACATTCGATTGTGCCACAGTGTATTAGTCTCTGTGTACAATGTTCTCCTGGTTCTGCTCCTCTCGCTCTGCATCACTTCCTGGAGGTCGTTCCAGTCTCCATGGAATTCCTCCAGTTCATCATTCCTTTGAGCACAATAGGATTCCATCACCAACAGATACCACAATGTATTCAGCCACTCCCCAATTGAAGGGCATCCCCTCATTTTCCAATTTTTTGCCACCACAAAGACTGCAGCTATGAATATTTTTGTACATGTCTTTTTCCTTATTATTTTGAGGTCTTTTTTTAAGGTCTTCCAAAAGCCCTTTTTTTGAGCTTGTGTCCATTTACTCTATTTCTTTGCTGTTTTTTAAGTAGATGTTTTTTACTTCTATAGCTATCAATAGTTAGTTTCTTTCACCTTCACTTTCTCATTTTTATTTATTTACTTACTTAATTTTAGTGACCAAGCCAAGAGGCTTAACCATTGACTTTTTTCCCCCCTGGGGACCCAGGTTCCTATTGTGTTGATATATGTTATCTCTATTTTTAGGATTTTTTTGAGTGTGTTTGCTTTTTACTGGGTTCTACTTAGTAGCTACAGTTTTTATAGTCCAGAGTCAGATGTACTCCCAGTTCCCCACTTAAGTCTCAGATATTTACTTCAATTGCTCCAACCAGAACCCACATGCAATTATGCTCCTGTAACTAGCATCCAAGTCCATTTCTTCCTATGGCAATAATCAAGAGACTCCATTATGGGGCCCCAGTCTCTCAGGAAACACATTTACTAGTATACTCTCCTTCCTCACTCCTCCTTTCTTACCACTGTAGTCCGGGTTAGAGCAAGTATCCAGTCCATGGTATTCTGAGCCTCCAAAGTCTTTCCTTTGTTAGCAATGAGGCTTGAGTTCCTGCCCTTAGAGCCCAGGTGTCCACTCCTTTAGTCCCCAGCCATGGGCCAGCTGAGGTTGGGGTTTCCTGAGCAAAGGCTGTGGGAAACTGGGCTCTTTGCTTGTGGATTCGAATGCAGGCTCCTCTGGCTCAGTAAACACAGTGAAGTTGCTAATTGTGCCTTCTGGAGCTGCTTTGTGGATTCCCACTGTTTGCTCTTTTCCTGCCCTTCAAGGCCTAAGGAAGTGGGACTGAGGCTCTAGGTTTCCATTGCTGTTCAGCTTCACTCCAACACCTATCTATTTTTTTGGCTTTTAATATTGATTTTATGGAATTATTTTTGGTTGTCTGTGTGTGTGGGAGTGGTTTGTAGGACATGAAAGAGCCCCACTCAACTCTACTGTCTTCCCCAACCCATCTCTTTTCTTTAGATCCATTCTCTCTCTCTTTTTAATATTTAAACTTTTCCATTGTTTGTTTAAGAAATGCTTCATTTTCTTTTATAACCTGTAGTGTAGAGAGACTTTACTTAATTCTCTCCTTTTCAGAGGCATGTAGGTGACTTAGTGGATAGAGCACTGAAAGTGAGTCCAGAAAACATGAGTGTGAACACTTGTTCACACTAGTATTTACTAGTTATGTCACCCTGGGCAAGTCACTTAACCTCTCTCAAGCCTCAGTACTTAATGGTCCTTTGCAAACTTTAAAGCAAGGTTAACTATTATTATTTTCTTCTATGAGAGAGGACAACTTGTACTTTGAGCATAAATAAGTACCTTGACCACAAAAATACAAGCAACTTCACTCTATATCTGAAAGTTAGATATTATGCTTATCAGATAAATAATGAGTGGGATGTTTTCAGGCAACGATGACTCCTTGACTTTACTTCCAAATTTGTGGTTCTGTGATTTTATGAGGTCCCATCCTTACTTTTAAATTTCTTTCACACTGAGACCCTTCTTTTCCAGCCTCATTCCCCTGTCTGATCCATTTCAAGTCATCCTCACTTTTTATCTGAATTGGTGTAGCCTCCTAAATGGTCTTCTGGTCTTCAGTCTTCCCTCCCCAATACAGCCTGATGAATCTTTTGTGGTCTCCTCTCTTCTTTTCTTTTTTTTTAATTGAGGTATATATGAAGAGATAAAGTTCTATATAAATACAACCTGAGTCCTAAAACCTATTGTTATGGGTTATTGTTCTCTTTGGTGTAGATCAATGCTCTATACCTTTGTGAGGGCTAGGGCAGAGTTGGCGAGAGTGAAAGATAGGAGAGCTTGGTTTCTTCAGTCTCTGCAGTCACTCCAGGTTCTTCTGGCTTTCACCTTCAAGATAGAAGATGGAAGGTGTCAACTCTAGTTTAGGCTAATGAAGGAAAAGATTCTGGAAAGAAGCAAACATGAGAGGAACTGGTTGTCTCCATCCAGATCTTATTTCCAGCTTGCTATATACTGGAGAACTTGGGGAATTTCTTTCATATCCCTAATCCCCAGCTTGCTCTACTGGAAACTTTGGGCAAGTTCTCTTGGGGGATATCTGGAATGCTCTTTTTTTCTTATTGAGCTGAGTTATCTCACTGTCAGTGGGAAAGTTCCTTTACTCTGTATTGCCTGATACATATTCTCTCTGATTTCTGTTTTGTTATCAACAAGGATAAATGGATTCCTTTGCTAATTGCTATATGTATTCATTGTGGACTAATTGATAGGAAGGGAATCAAGTGTGGGGTGTTGTTTCCTTCCAGTAATGAACAGCTATCAGAAGTTTAGCTTGAACCTAAAAATCACATTCCCTAAACTAATAGAGCAGATAGGTATGATTATAGAATACATAACTTTGGAATTTTCTACAGAAAATTCTGGAATTGATAGAAGAGATAAATTGGTAAATGTGATAGCAGAAAAAGTTAAGGAGAGTGAGGTGATTAATAAATGTTAATTGAGCTGAAGAAAAAGGAAGAAGGAAATGGAAAACCTAAGCACTGTTAGTTAGACAGGTCAGAGAGAATTTTTATGTTAATGAGCAATTTCTTGGTGAGCTTCATAATTAAGGGACAAATATAAATAAAGAATATGTAATAATAATGTAATTTATATAACACTTTCATCATATAACAATAATTACCTAGTAAAGTAGGTAACATAAGTATTATCTTCATTTACAGATAACTGAGACTGAGAGGTTGAATGATTTATTGATGGTTACAGCTAGAAACAATATTTTCCCCAGATCATCTGACATAGAGTCCTCCATCCTCTCTTTCCTGCATGCCACACAGATTCCCAAACTCTAAGGAAGCTAGCAGCTGGCTTTAGAGATACTACTGTGTTTGGGTATATTGTCTTGGAAACATAGACTATGGAAGACATCAAATAAAAAATAATGCTAATGGACTAAAGACAGTAGCATTTAATGAGTTCATACCTTAAATTGTATGATATAACGGATGCTATATATTCCTATGGATAATGGTTTTCAATTTGCTTTCTAGGTGATATACATGGGAAATTAGATGACCTTTTTTTGATCTTCTACAAGGCAAGCGATAGTTTTATTGATTATTTGCATTCTTTTGGGGCTCTGTATTAGGACAAATTGGAATATTCATTTTGTTAAGACTATCTTAAGAACATACAGGCAGTGTGGTGTGGTAGATGGAGTATGTGAAAAAGTCAGAAAAACCTGGGTTTAATTCCCTCCTCATATATTCCAGACCACTACTAATTAGAGAAATGTAAACCAAAACAACTCTTGAGATATCACCTCATCCACCAGACTGGCTAAAATAACAAAAGGTCAACGTGACAAATGCTGGAGAGGATGTGGAAAAATAGGTATACTGATGCACTGTAGGTGGAGCTGTGAAATGATCCAACCATTTTGGAAAGCAATTCAGAATTACACTCAGAGAGGAATAAAGCTCTTGCAAACTGTTAGACCCAGCAATACCACTGCCGAGTCTGTTTCCCAAGGAGATTAGAGAAAGAACCCATATGTTCCAAAATATTTATAGCAGCTTTCTTTGGGGCAGCAAAGAATTGGAAGCTATGGGGATGCCCATCATTTGAGGAGTGGCTAAACAAATTGTGGTATATGATCATAATGGAATACTACTGTGCCACAAGAAACAATGAACAAACTAATTTTTTAAAAATCTGGAAAGAACTATATGAGATAATGAACAGTGAAATGAGTAGAACCTGGAGACTATTGTACACAGCCATAGAACGAATACTGGGAGAATAAACTGAGAATGTTACCTCGAAAAAGTAAACAGCAAGATAAAACATGGAAGATATACATATATATATATATATATATATAAACATGTTGGCTTCTCTGATGCTATCCTATGTGATAAGGGAAGGGTGGAGAGGGGTTGAGACAGTTTTTAACAGGATCAATTCTATAGAATTGAAGAAAAGTTAGTTAACATAAACGGGAGAATTGTGATATCATTTGTGTAATATCTTCATTTTCTTCATACGTGGAAATAGATATTTGGTTTGGATTTGTAAATATTTTGAATTATAATAATAAAAAAAGTTTTTAAAAATTCCCATCTCATACATTTACTAGCTTTGTGATCTTGCGCAAGTTAATTTCTCTCCTGCCCAGTTTAATTATCTGTAAACCTACTGACCTTACAGGCTTGTTATGAGATTCAAATGAGATAATATGTGGCATGTGTGTATGAATTCTGTGTAAAATTTAAGTGCTCTATAAACGCTATCATATTATATATGAGAATACAAGCTTTCTTATAAGTAGTAGGGACCATTGAAAAGAGTATTGAATTTGGAGTTAGAAGAACTTGGTTGGATCTTTGCTGTATCAGTTATTGTCATTTGACCCTGGACAAACCTCTTAATTTCTTTGAGTCTCACTCACTCTTCTCATCTGTAAAATGAGGAACTAGATCATCTGTAAGATACCTTGTAATTCTAAATCTTTTTCTTCAAGGGACTCACACATGACCCTTGAAAATATAAGCTTTGAGAGGGTGGAGCCCATGTCTATTTAATATATTCTGGATAGCACCTTGTATAACACCCACACATCAGTAGGATCTGAATAAAATGCTTTCTAATCATTGTGTGGATAATCATCATTATTATACAAAATTAGCTTTTTAGTCATCTATTCTACTGCATAACTAAGCTCTCAGATGCAAGGAATGTCTTACAATGAGTTCCAAATGGCTTTGCTCCCTGCCATGATTCACTATCTTTCAGCTCAGCAGTTTTCCTTAAAATGAAACAAAGCAAAACAAAACAAAAGAACTCAAAAACAAATGTGCCAGGATTATTCCTCCTTCACTGGCATTCAGTTGAATTGGTCCACAAGCACTGGGACAGTTTGGTGGGGACAATCTCTGTTTTCTTGTGAGGTAGCAGTTGCAAACATGAATATTCCACTGGATTAAGACTGACTATAGAAGAAAAATCCAAACATGAACATAGGATGAATCACTATGATCTTTGCCAATTTTTTTACTTCTCGTCCTTCACCTCATTTCTGGGTTGGTGGCTCTGTTACTTGCCCCTTCCACATGTCTTAGCGGTGTTGCAGGGAGTAGGTTGAATAGCGGAATTGAATGGGTCCACTAAATACTACTCTGTTTCCAAAATCAGTGATGAAAAAATTTTCTCATTTGTAAAACTGGAGGATGGGTTCACATCATTGGCAAGATGTTGCTTTTCAAAACCTCTCCAAGCTATAAAAACCCTCCGAAAAAATGGAAACATCTTCCCAAAAGAGATGAATGACTGAATTCATGAGATTAAAAGACCAAACAATGTCAAGGTGAAAATGTCAATCCCACCCTGATGCTGGGTGCAACCAGCAGAAACCTATTTAGTGGTTTATGCTTCAGAGACTGATTAGTTCTTGTCCACTCCCCAAGATAATGATTCATGATGAATGATACCCTAGAAGAGATGGGAAACTGATTTATTGAGAGAACTGAAGGGAAAGAGATACTACTTATTTGTTTAAGGGAAGAAGGAATAACAGTTAAAGGAATGGAGATAGTCTTTTGGGATGGAGGGAGAGATGACAGTGATATAAATGGAAGAGAATCCTAGATAACCAATGAAGATAGAAGGAAAAACAGGTAAAACAATTTAAGACCAAAAGACATGGCACAAATATTATATTCCAAGAGAAAAAGAACAAAAAAAATCCCCTGTGAAAAAGAGAATTTTGTATATTTTATAGAAATCATGTAACAATAGTGAGAAACTCCAGGATGGATTAAAAGATAACTAAAACTTTTAAAAGAAGATAACAGGATGAGAAATTAGAAACCAATATCTCTCCATGAAGAATTAACAAATATAAGTAACCAGGCAGAGAATTTACAATATACACCAAGGGTGGTGGGGCATTCCTATCTCTGCTACTGGGGAGACTGAGTCTGATTGATCTCATGAGATCATAAATTCTGAGCTGCCATAGGGGTAAAGCCTTTTGGGATCTGATCTATGTCTAGCACCAATATAAATGAGCCTTACCAAGCAGCCCAAGTAGGGGTAAACTGGACTAGGTAAGATATTAAGCAGGCAGAGCATTCTTGCCTATCAGTAGTAGAATTGGGCTCGTGAGTGGTTACTTAACTTGTAGCCTGAGAGAAATAGGAAGACCTGACCTCAAAAACAAAAAAAATTATTGGATGAAAAACCTTCCCAAAGAAGTAGAAGTTATGAAAGGGAATATAACAGATTTAGAACTAAAAATATAGAAATAGGATAAATTTTGGCAGAACAAAAGCAAAAGACAGTAACTTTAAAAGAACATGAATATTATATAAGCAAAAGCAAAGCACGAAGACGGGATGCATGGAGATATGTATAAATATCCATTAAAAACTCCTTGACTATTATGTTATAATAAAACAAATAAAATACAACTACCCCAAATTGGTTTTTTATTATTAACAATAAAATAGTGATTAATTTACTCTACTGATGGTTGCTAAAGAAAAGGCCCATCTTTGACATTCTAAATTGTGGCAATTAACTTTCATAATGTTAATATGAAATAACTTTTTTCCAGCAAGCAGGAAAATAACTTTTTGCTATTATAGAATATCAGTTTGAATAAACCCAATAATACTCCATAAAAATTAGCAATCCTAAGAAAGAATAGAGTAGGATAGTCCAAAAAGCAAAGGAACTAAAGTTGCAACTCAAATATCACATAATTTTTAGAATTAAGAAACAATAGAAAAAGGTCCACCAAAGCCGAAGTAAACTAAAGTAAGATAATAAATACAAAAAACATAAATACAAAACAGGATGGTGAAGATAGTAATAAGTGCAATAAATACTAGTAGAATAGAGACTAGAATAGCATAGAGAATAGAAAATTGCCATGCCTAAAACTACCTTTCCTGAGGAAACAAGGAGGGAATAAAAAAGAACAAGTAAGGGTAGGGTATAAATTAGAGAACAGATATCAAAATAGAACAGAATGAAATAAAAACTAGTTGGTGGACAAAATAAATAGAAATTTTAGGAAAAAAATACCACAAACAAATATTCTGTAAGCTAAAAGGTTGAGAGAAGGATGATTTTGAATTACATACTTATTTAGCAGAGAAAGGGAAGTGAGAATGGGGAGGGAACATTTAACTTATTAAATGAGTGAATGAATGGGATATGAATGAAAGAGAAATTGACGTTTTAAAGCAAATTCAAGAATTTTAGGATAGATTGGGCAGATTAAAAAAGGGTATTGGAAGGCATCAATTTATTTAAAATTAGCTGGTGGAAAATATCAGCTTAAAAAAGAAAAAGGATGATAAACCAATAAAGAAAAATAGAAGAAATTATAAACCTAACAACCATGACCTTAAACTTAAATGGATTAAGCAGCACAATAAAATGAAAATCAAAATGCATAAGAAAATTCAACAGTTTTCTGCATGAAAGAAACATATCTGAAATAAAGAAACAGGCAGAATGAAAATTACAGGCAGGAATAAAATTGACTGAACAAAAATGCAAAAGTGCAATCATGCTATCAGAGACACAAAAATAAAGACTAACAATGTTGAGAGGTAAACAACTTGTTTAAAGGTACCATAAACAGTTAAATGGTGTTGTTACTCAAAGGATAGGCACTAAATGGTACATCATCAATTTCATAAGAGAAATATTGACTTATCTCTGAATGATTAAATATACCTCATTTTTTATTGGAAAGATAGAGGGATATTGATGTGAAATGTTGCAAATGCTGCTAGGCATTGTTGATATGTTAAATTAATTTTGCTAAATTAGTTTTTGTTTTTAGAAGTTGTTTCTTTTTCTTTTTTTAAAAATCTACCTTATGCCTTAGAATTGATATCAACAGCAGTAAGGGAGATGCAATTGGGGTTAAGTGATTTGCCCAGGGTAACACAATTAAGAAATTTCTGAGACTAGATTTGAATTCAGGCTGTTCCTTTAAAATGTTAGTTCTAAGCAAAGACTTGCTATGTAGGGGTAGGAGGATGGATATCTGGAAATGAAATTATATACAAAACAAAAAGCATCAATTAACAACACAGTGAGAAAGTTGAATGAGACAATTTAAAAGATCAATTCCTACTCCATTTCCCAGGATTTCTAAGAAATCAGCCCTTTGACAAGTAGATTATAGAATTGTGAATTATGTTGTTACTACTAATAATCAGCACACATTTTAGAATATTCTGGAATCTAATTTGATCTTTTGATTTTCTTGAATGAATATGACCTTGGTGTTCCTTATTTAGTGATTTTTGTTAAGTTCTCTAAAAGACTTAAAGCAAAAATAACTTTAGTGGAATCCTAATTCCAAATTTTCCTCCTTTGAAGGTCCATCTTAGTGCTAAATCATGAGAACAACAATTTGGGATAGTTCAAAGTTTAGCAAGATGGATATTTACTGTATTAAATCATACACTTTCCCCTGTTTTGCCCACAGATTTTTTTTATACTTAAATAATGAACACCTGTCAGCATTCAGCTCAGAATATAATTTTCTTCTTCTTGCAGGCTAATGTGGCTATCAGCATGATGTTCTCTTTCATAATTAAGTCTTTAAGGCTTGTTAGGAGTGGTTCAAGAGATGTGAATAGTAGTCAGGCATTCTTCCATTTGCTTGCAGGAAAAAGAGGCTTAATTAGACATAGAATACATCTCTTTAACCAAATGTTCAAGTTCTTGACTGCTGCTATTATATAGACTGGTAAGAGGTCACACCACATGGATAAAATAAAAATTACATTTTCTCAAAAAAAGGATTTATGAGGGACATGAGTTTTTTAAAACATTTTCTCTAATAACTTAAAAACAGCCATAGAAACATAATATACAAAGTAATTCTATACAACAAACTTATTAAGTATGTATTATGCATATAATATTCTAGACATCAAAATAAAAAAAAAGAAAAATGATGTATACCTTGTTGTCAAAGAATTATATAGTCTGTTAGGGGATATGGAATATTTGTAAGAAGTAAAGGTAGCAAAGGACTATATTTCCAAGGATGCTTGGGCCCAGAGCACAAATGGTCTTTGGGAGAACAAGAATTCTAGTTCTTATAAGGTATGATGGTAGAAGAAATTGATTGTACCAGGGAATTGAGAAGGGGCACAATCAAGATTCCTGATAAAAAGACAAGACCTACATTTGATGTCCAAGTGTAAGACTCAAAAGAACCATAACAAGATGAGTAAGAAAGAGAAAATTTAAGGGTTTCAATAGGTCAAACTATGATTTCCTATGTGGAAAATTGATACTTGTAATTCTTAAAAAATTTTTATTGTCAATATTGGAGCAGTTAGAAGGAGTATACATACAGTGGATGAGGTGTGGATGGGATGAAGTGGAGAGCAAAATGAATTAAAAACCAGAATCCTTCTATATGTTGTTTACAAGAAACACAATTGAGATAGGGAAACACACACAGAGTAAAGGTCAAGGGCTAGAGTGGAATTTATTATACATTATCTTAAAGAAAGTAGGAGTAGCAATTATGATCTCAGACAAAGCTAAAACAAAAATAAATCTGATTAAGAGAGATAAGAAAGGAAATTACATACTTGCTAAAATTAAGTAATAGTAATACTAAACAAATATGCACTAAATGGTAAAGCCCCTGAATTTTTAGAGAAGTTAAATAAGCTTCAAGAGGAAATAGACAGTAACACTATATTAGTAGGGGATCTCAATTTTTCTCTTTCAAAGCTAGATGAATAAAACATAAACCAGAAAGAAGTAAAGGAAGTGAATGACATTTTAGAAAAGTTAGAACTATAAGATCTCTGGAGAAAATTGAATGGGAACAGAAAGGAATTTACCTTTTAGTACATGGCACCTACACAAAAATTGACCATGTATTAGGGCATAAAAACTTCACAATTAAATCCAAGAAAGCAGAAATAATAAACACATCTTTTCCAGATAACAATGCAATAAAATGATAATAAACAATGGTCTGTGGAACGACAAATTAAAATTTAATTGGAAACTAAATAATATAATTCTAAAACAGGAGTGAGTCAAAGAATAAATTATAAAAACAACCAATAATTTCATTAAAGAGAATGAGTAAGAAGATAACATATCAAAATTTATGGGATACAGCCAAAGCAGTACTTACAGAAACTATAAACACTTACATCAGTAAAATAGAGAAAAAAGCAGACCAATGAATTGGGTATACAATTTAAAAAACTATAAAATGAACAAATTAAAAATCCCTAATTAAAGACTAAATTGAAAATTGAAAAAAGGCTCTTTTCAGCCAGAAGAGAAAAAAACAGAGAAAGAAAATTATAGGACAATTTCATTAAAGAACATAGATATAAGAATTTCAAATAAAATACCAGGAAGGAGATTTTAGCAATATAGTACTAGGATCATTCACAATGACCAGGTGGGATTTAAACCAGGAATGCAAAGGTGTTTTAATATTAGGAAAATATCAGTATAATTGGCCATACCAATAACCAAATTAACACAAATGACAGATATTATCTGAATAGATGCAGAAAAAGCCTTTGACAAAATACAACACCTATTCCTACTAAAAACACATGAAAACATAAGAATAAACGGTCCATTCCTTAAAATGATAAATAACTATCTAAAATCATCTACAATGTGGATAAACTAGAAGCCTTCCCAATAAAATCAAAGGTGAAGCAAAGATGCCACTCTTATTTAATATTGTATTAGAAATCCTGCTTTTGGCAATAATAAAATAAAAAGAAATTGAAGGACATGTACAACTGGGAGAAAACTCTTTGCATCAATCTTTGAATCTGGTCAGGTTTCTACTCTGCATAAACTGATTAGTTAAGTGTCTCTAAACAGAAAGGAGAGGGAGTTCAGTTTCCTGACCTCACAGGGCTAGAATAAAATAATGCAATATAGTTCTCCTAATTCCCATAATAGAATAACATTTTCTTACAAGACTGAAATTGTAGACCCCTTAATTGGATAGAACGGGAACTAAACTAGCTCCAGAATTGAATCACAAGATGGAATTAGTATTTCAGTCATCTGCGATTAACCACTTGCTGTTCTAATCCATTTGCTTTCCTAATTTCCTCACTGCCCTTATTGGGCATATTTTCTAAATATATGTGGAACCTCCCACTCTTTTTTTGTCATTGTTATAACTCAGGCTGTATCTTTTGCCCATGGGTAGCTAGCTATTACTAGCATATACAATTACCTTTACTTATGAAAACTCCCCAATGTTGAGATACCCTAAAATTTCTCCCATCTCTTTTATGGTCATTTATTGGTTTATTGTCATTTTGTGGTGTATATAGGGTCAATTGTCTCATCTTCTCTTTTCTTTGTCCCTATCATCCACCTTAGAATCAATTCTAGTCTTCTTTTTTTTCAAATGAAAGTAGAGTTTTCAACCACTTAGTAGGTGGCACTACTAATCTAAATTAGCCTTAAGAATGAGGTCCCCCATTAATATGTAGTTCTGAAATAATGAGTATGTACTGTTTATTCATTGTTTTTATTCAACATGCTTCCCATTGGAGACTTCCATCCTTATCTAGGAAAAATCAGAATCATAATCCTTATTTTCTATGTGTCTGGTAGTTAACTCATCCTAATGGATGAAAGACACAGAGAGAGAAGTACAAAGGAAGGATTAATGAAATCATATACTGTATCTTATGATAGTAATTACAGTTCATAATTGTCCTGGACAATCAAATTCAGTGACTTACTTTTTTGTTTCATTTCTTATATCACAGTATAATAATAACTTGATAGCACAGGTGTTATGAGAGCATAAAGTGTTTTGTAAACTTAACCTTGTGGTAAAAACGTTAATGACAAGGATGTAGTCATCAGCCAGCAGTTAAACATCTGAGAAACAGCCATCCATAACACATTATTCAACTTGGAATTAAACAAGGAGAATGACTGCCACAAAGTCCATATGCCTAAAAGTCAAACATTTTACTCATAGGAAAATGTTTTGTGTCATTTTTTTCAGCACTCATATGTATAAACTGGTAGCATTATTTCTCATTCAATAACCCCCCCACACACTTATCTAATTTTTAAAAACTTTGATTAGAAGTTGCAGGACATAGACAGCTGGGTGGCTGAGTGGATTGAGAGCCAGAACCAGAGACAGGAGGTCCTGGGTTCAAATTTGACCTCAGACACTTCCTAGCTGTGGGACCCTGGGCAAGTCACTTAACCCTCATTGCCTAGCCCTTACCACTCTTCTACCTTAGAGTCCACACAGTATTGATTCTAAGATGGAAGGTAAGGGTTAAAAAATATAATGTCTACCTTCTGCAAAAGATAAAAAAAATTAAATTAAAACCTTAAAAAAAAAGTTGCAGGACAGAAGGAAAGATAGGAGCTATTAGGGATAGTCACATTGACAGCACCATAAAATGAAAGCATACAAAATACAAACTATTAAAAAAAAAGAGGTCATGATATAAAAGTGAAGAAATTCTCAGTCATTTAGCAAAAGAAGAGGAGGAAAAGCATTTTATAAAATGCCTGTTAGAGAGAGCTTATGGAACCATGTATAGAGTGCCAGTCCTGGAGTTAGGAAGATCCGAGTTCAAATTTAACCTCAAAACACTAGCTGTGTGATACTGAGCAAGTCACTTAATCTCAGTTATAAAATGGGGATAAAAATAACACCTACCTTATAAAGTTGCTGTTAGTACCAAATGAGATAATATTTGTAAGAGTTCTTAACATTGGCCTGGGCTAGAGAAGAATGCTTTTAGGTGCTAGAGAAGAATGCTTTTCCCCTTTCTTTTCCCCTTACTATGCATCAGATCCTGTGCTAATCTTTTTTTTTTAAACTTATTATCCTATTTAATAATGAAGGAGATATACTACCTGATATACCTCAATTGAAACCAACAAGAAGGTTCAATGGCTGAGAGGGTGACGCAGCAAAGCACTGTGGAGTGCTTAGGGTGTGATGGAGCACAAAAGACAACGCGGCCATCCAATGCAGCTGAGGAAGTCTCCAGGTGTAACGACTTTTCGTGCCACTGGACCCAGGCTTCCAACGCTGAGAGAGTGAGACTGTCTCTGTGCGTTGGCTTTTCCACTTAAATCTCCTTCACACACCAGTGTCTTTGTGCACACTCATCTACATCACATATGAAAGCGCACAAAGACAATCGTCATCCTCGGTTACTATACCTCAATTAATCTTAACAACTTCACTGTAGATAGTACAATAATATATGTTCATTATGCTTATAGAATATCTTTGTGAGTTGTGGCTAAGGAGTTCATTTATTTTCAATATCAGAATTTGTTGGTGATATTTGATGCAAACATTTTCTCCACTATTATTTATCTTATAAATTTGTTTTTACCTCCTATTAATGAAAATGCATATTAATTTTACATAGTCAAAGTTTTCTATTTTATCTTTATGTTCTACTCTAAACATTTATTATGTGATTATAATTCATGTTGATAGATTCTTTTTTCTTTTTTCTTCTACAGAATGGTCTGCCCTCAGGGAATAACAGATATGTTTTCAATGGCGATTTTGTAGATAGAGGGAAAAATTCCATGGAGGTACTAATGGTCCTATTTGCATTGTTTCTTGTCTTTCCTAATGATGTGTATTTGAACAGAGGGAACCATGAAGATTTTCTAATGAACCTGAGGTAATGTTAGCTGTCTTCTCTGCTTTGATTTGTGTCCTGTGAAAATCTTCTTTTCATTTTCTTATATGCACATTCTATTTATTTTTTTATTTTTAGTTAGAATATTTTCCCATGGTTACATGATTCATGATTCCTCCCCATCCCTCTGCTCTTTCCTCCCCACTCCCAAAGCTGACAAGCAATTCCACAGGGTTATACATGTATCATTGTTCAAAACCTATTTCCATGTTATTCATATTTGCAGTAGAGTGATCTTTTAACATCAAAACCCTAATCATAACCCTTTTGAACTATATGATTGATCATATGTTTTTCTTCTGGATTTCTGTTTCTACAGTTCTTTCTCTGGATGTGGATAGCATTCTTTTTCATAAGTTCCTCTGGATTGTCCTAGCTCATTGCATTGCTACCAGTAGAGAAGTCCATTACATTTGATTGTGCCATAATGTATCAGTCTCTGTGTACAATGTTCTCCTGGTTCTGCTCCTTTTGCTCTGTATCAATTCTTGGAGGTCATTCCAGTTCACATGGAATTCCTCCAGCTCATTATTCCTTTTAGCACAATCATATTCAATCACCAACATATACTACAATTTGTTTAGCCATTTCCCAATCGATGGACACCCCCTCATTTTCCAATTTATTTTTGTACACACATTTTTCCTTATTATCTCTTTAGGGCACAAACCCAGCAGTGGTATGGCTGAATCAAAGGATAGGCCTTCTTTTCCAGCCCTTTGGGCATAGTTCCAAAGTGCCTTTCAGAATGGTTGGATCAATTCACAGTTCCACCAGCAGTACATTAGTGTCCCAATTTTACTACATCCCCTCCAACATTTATTATTTTCCTTTACTGTCCTATTGGTCAATCTTCTAGGTATGAGGTGGTGTCTAAGAGTTGTTTTTATTTGCATTTCCCCAACCAGGAAGTATTTAGAACACTTTTCATGTGATTATTGATAGTTTTTATTTCATTGTGTTAAAACTGCCTATTCATGTCCCTTGAATATTTGTTGATTGGGGAATGGCTTGATTTTTTGTAAATTTGATTGAGTTTCTTATATATTTGGGAAATTAGACCTTTGTCAGAGAGTTTTGTTATAAAAATTCTCCTAGTTTGTTGCTTTCCTTCTAATTATGGTTGCATTGGTTTTGTTTGTACAAAACCTTTTTAATTTATTATAATCAAAGTCATTAATTTTACATTTTTCAGTGTTTTCTATATCTTGCTTGGTATTATATTCCTTCCTTTCCCACAGATCTGACAGGTATACTATTCTATGTTCACCTAATTTATTTATGATTTCACTCTTTATAGGTAAGTCATATACCTTGATCTAAACCTAATTTTTCCCAGACTGTTTTCCCATTTTCCCAGCAATTTTTGTCAAATATTGAGTTCTTGTCCCCAAAGCTGGGATCATTGGGTATATCAAACACTAGCTTTCTGAGGGTATTTTATCCCTAGTCAATTCCACTGATCCACCCTTCTGTGTCTTAGCCAGTACAATATTGTTTGGATGACCACTGCTTTATAGTACAGTTTAAGATCTGGTACTGCTAGGCCCCCATTCTTCACATTTTGTTTTCATTATTTCCCTTGATATTCTTGATCTTTTGTTCTTCCATATTAACTTTTTTATAATTTTTCTAATTCTATAAAAAAGTGGTTTTTTTTTTTGTAGTTTGATAGGTATGGCACTGAATAAGTAGATTCATTTGAGTAGAATGGTCATTTGTATTATATTAGCTCATCCTATCCAGGATCAATTAATGTTTTTCCTATTGTTTAGATCTAATTTAATTGTGTGAAAGGTGTTTTGTAGTTGTGTTCATATAATCCCTGTGTTTATCTTGGCAGGTAGATTCCTAAATATTTTATATTGTCTTGAGTGATTTTAAATGGAGTTTCTCTTTCTAACTCCTGCTACTGAGTTTTGTTGGAAATATTTAGAAATTCTGATGATTTATATAGGTCTATCTTGTACCCTGCTAAAGTTGTTATTTCCACTAGACTTTTAGTTGATTTTCTGGGGTTCTTTAAGTATCCCATTATATTATTTGCAAAGAGTAATAGTTTAGTTTCCTCATTGCCTACTTTAATCCTATTAATTTATTTTTCTTCTCTAATTTCTATAGCTAGTGTTTCTAGAACAATTTTAAATAATAGAAGTGATAACAGGTATCCTTGCTTCACTCCTGATCTTATTGGGAAGGCTTGTAGCTTGTCCCCATTGTAGACCATACTTGATGATGGTTTTAAATATATACTGTTTATTATTTTGAGGAATTGCCCTTCTATTTCTATACTTTCTAGAGTTTTCAATAGGAGTGGGTATTATATTTTGTGAAAGGTTTTTTCTGCATCTATTGAAATAGTCATGTGATTTCTGTTGATTTGATTATTGATATGGTCAATTATGTGGATGGTTTTCATAATATTAAACTATCCTTGTATTCCTTGTATAAATCCCACCTGATCATAGTGAATAATCCTCATGATAACTTGCTGGAATCTTTGCTAGTATTCTCTTTAAAATTTTTGTATCTATGTTCAGTAAGGAGATTGGTGTGTACTTTTCTTTCTCTGTTTTTGATCTGCCTGGATTTGGAATCAGTATCATATTTTTGTCATAAAAGGAATTTCATAAAATTCCTTCTTTTCTTATTTTGTCAAATAATTTGTATAGTATTAGGATTAGCTGTTCTTTAAATGTTTGATCGAATACACTTGTGAATCAATCTGGACCTGTCTTTCCTTAGGAAGTTCCTTTATGACTTGTTCAATTTCTTTTTCTGAGATGGGCTTATTTAAGTATTCCATTTCCTCTTTTGTTAATCTAGACGATTTATATTTTTATAAATATTCACCCACTTCACCTAGATTGTCATATTTATTGATATATAATTGGTCAAACTAGTTCTTAATAATTATCTTAATTCACTCTTCATTAGATGTGAGATAACCCTTTTCATCTTTAATATTGTTAATTTGATCTGCTTTCTCTTTTTTTTTTATTAGATTAACTAGGACTTTATCTATTTTATTTGTTTTTTTTCAAAGTAGCAGCTCCTAGTCTTATTTATTAATTCAATAGTTCTTTTACTTTGAATTTGATTAATTTCTACTTTAATTTTTTAAGATTTCCAATTTAGTTTTTATCAGGGGATTTTAACTTTGTTCTTTTTTCTAATTTTTTAAGTTGCAATCCCAATTCATTGATCTCCTCCCTCTCTATTTTGTTGGTATAGGCACTCAGCAATATAAATTTTCCCTTGAGTATTGCTTTGGCTGTATCCCATACATTTTGATATGTCGTCTCCTCATTGTCATTCTGTTTAATGAATTCCGTAATTGTTTCTATTCTTATTTGACCCACCAGTTTTGAAGAATTAGATTATTTAGTTTCCAATTAATTTTAAATTTGCCTTTTCATGGATGCTTATTAATTATAATTTTTATCACATTATGTACTGAACAAGTTACATTTATTATTTCTGCTTTTCTGCATTTGTTGGCAATATTTCTATGCCCTAGTACATGGTCAGTCTTTGTCTATGAACCATGTACTGTTGATAAGAAGGAAAAGGAAAAAAATTCCTTTTTATCCCTGTTCAGTTTTCTTCAGATATCTATTAACTCTAATTTTTGTAGCATTTCATTTACTTTCCTTACTTCTTTCTTTATTTTTTGGTTCAATTTATCTAGATCTGAAAGGGGAAGGTTGTATGTCCCACTAGTATGGTCTTATTATCTATTTCCTCATTGAGCTCCTTCAATTTTTCCTTTAGAAATCTACACGCTATACCATTTGGTGCATAAATGTTTAGCAATGATATTACTTCATTGTTTCTAGTACCTTTTAACAAAATGTAATTCCCTTCCTTATCTCTTTTAATCAGATCAATTTCTACTTTGTCTTTGTCTGGTATCATGATTGCTACTCCTGCTTTTTTTTTTTTTTACTTTAGATGATGTATAATAAATTCTGCTCCAGCCTTTTTACCTTGAATATGTGTTTGTCACCCTGCCTCAAATGTGTTTCTTATAAACAATATATAGTAGGATTCTGGTTTTTAATCCACTCTGCTATCTGCTTCTGTACACATTAAGCATGATGATTACTTACTGTGTATTGCTCTCCATAGTATTATCCCCTTTAGATCCTGCTCTATTCCCTTTCACTCTGTTCCTCCTCACCAGCATTTTGCTTTTTGTCATACCTCCAGTTTCCCCTCCATTCAATTACTCCCTGCTTCCCTTGTCTTCTTCCCCTTCTGCTTCTCTCTAGAGTAAGATGGAATTTTATATCCCACTGAATATACTTGTTTTTCCCTCTCTGAACCAATTTCAATGAATAAAGTTTAAGCATTGCCTGTCACCATTCTTATCCTCCCCTCCCTGTCAGTCCATTTTTACACTGTATTGATTTTTCTCTCCTCCTTATGTTATGTAATTTATTCTATATTTTCTTCCTCTTCCCTTTTCTCTCAATGCAATCCTCTCTTTCAGCCTTTGATTGATTTTTTACATGTCATTCATATGCATACATATCATATCATATATACATATCATTTCATGTCTTCACATTTATATATACATCATATTATCATATTTATTATATCATAATCAGCTTACTTTCCCACCTTCTTTCTAATTAAATTCCTTCTATTTTCTCTATTACTAAGAGTAATTTTTGATAATTACAGAAATCCTCTTTCCATGTAGACATATAAAAAGTTTTACCTTAATGACTCCCTTAAATTTTCTCTTTCCTATTTACCTTTCTGGGCTTCTCTTGTGTCTTGTATTTGACCTTTAAATTTTTTGTTTGTCTGGATTATTCATCAGGAGTGCTTGGAAATCTTCTGTCTTATTGAATGACCATTTTTTTCCACTGAAAGAATACACTCAGTTTCGCTGAATAGGTGACTCTGGGTTATAAACCCAAATCTTTCACCTTCCTGAATATTATATTCTTTACCTTTCAATCCTTTAATGTAGAAGCTGCTAGTTCCTGTGTGATCCTGATTGTAGCTCCATAGTATTTGGATGGTTTCTTTTTGGCTGTTTGAAGTATTTTTTTTCTTGACTTGGTGGCTCTTGAATTTAGCTATTTCATTCCTGGAAGTTGTCATTTGAGGATTTCTTTCTGGAGGCAATCTGTGAATTCTTTCTATTTCAATTTTATTTTCTTGTTCAAGGAACTCTGGGCAGTTATCTTTGATAATTTCTTGTAATATGATGGCCAATGTTTTTTCTTCATCATGGCTTACAGGTAGTCCAATAATTCTCATATTGTCTCTGCTAGATCTATTTTTTAGGTCAGTTGTTTTATCAATAAGATATTTCATGTTTTCCTCTGTTTTTTTTTTTTAATTCCTTTGATTTTGCTTTAATGTTTCTTAATTTCTCATAAAATCATTAATTTTTATATGGTCAATTCTGATTTTTAAGGCCTGGTTTTCCTGTGTCCGTTTTTGGTTCTCCTTTTTAAATTGGCCCATTTCTTCTTGCATCACTTTTATTTCTTCTTGCATATTCCTTCTTCTTGTGTCACTTTCCTTTCTTCTTGCATCACTTTCTTTTATCTTCTTCACGTTTCCTCTCCCTCCCTTAATTGCTTTTTGAAGTCTTTTTTGAGCCCTTCCAGACTCCGTGTCTAATCCATAATTTTCTTTTGCATTTTCTATGTATTTCCTTTGCTTTCAATGCCACCTTCTGTCTTTACCTTGCTTTTTTGTCTCCATAAAAATTCTTTATAGTTAGGTGCTTTTTTGTTGTTTTCTCATTTTCCCTAATTATAGGTAGGCTCTGTTTTCTGGAAAGTTGGAGTGCCCTCCTAAACTTCAGTCTTTCCTTGATTCTAATTTTGGATTATTTTCTGGGTTGTTACTAGTTTACCATATAGTCTGGGGGCTGAGAGCTCTGAGAGCCCCCTCCCTATGCTAATTCAATTGACCCTTCAGATGCTGATAGCTTAAAGACTTTCCTTAGTCTTAAAGGCTTTTGATCTCAGTCTGAACTTGATCAGTTCAGGGGCTGATCAAATTCTAGCCCCAGGCTTAGGCTCAAGTTTTTGGTCTCAAAGTGTTCCAGATTCAATCAGGCATGCCCAGACTGGGATTTCTGGCTTCACTCTGGGCCCATGTGCATGGCCCCCTTCAGTCCAGATTGCACTGGGCTGGGTCTCTGGACTTTTCCACAGATTTGACATTTCAAGGGGCGTGAGTTGGCTTGGACCTCTATTTGTCCTGGCAGGATCTCAGGATCTGACTTAGCTAAAGCTTAAGTTTGGAAACTATGAGAGCAGATGTGGGGTGGGAGAGGGGTGGTGGGGTTGTGGTTTGCTCTAGGCTTGCTCTTCACTCACTCCTATCCCTTCTGTTAGCTCTGCTCCCCTCTCACCTCAGATGCCCAGATGGTCTCTGCCTACTTTTTGGGTTTTACTTTTTTATTTTAAAGGTTATTTCACTCTGTCTCCTTGTTGGTTCTTTTAATCCTGTATTTGTTTTGTGGCTATATATTACTCTTGGTCAGAGAGGATTTTTGTGGTGAAATAGTGCTGCTATTCTAGTTACTCTTCCACTTTGGCTCCCTCTCCATGAACATTCTTAACATTGTGAAAGGTCCTGAAATTTGCACCATCCAAAATGAGTGACCTAGAGTTAGAAGAAATAGAACTTAGAGGTGACCAGATGAGGAAACTGAGGTGTTGGAAAGTTAAATGGCTCACACCTAAAATTTGAACAGGTACATGCTAGATCAAGCTGTGGTCCAGGCTGAGAGAGTAGATAGAAGTTGGGTAGAATCATTCCAGCTTCTGATTTTTGTACCTCAAACATTTACTTTGTTATCAATGTCTTCCTATTAGCTTAAGAAAATTTTATAATGTAATAATAGCCTTTGGCTTAGTTTTTTGGTATATGTGAGACTCACTTAAAACTCGATTTGCTTATGTAAACCCCTCCCCCCAATTTAAACAAAATAAATTAAAATTTGAGAGGTTTCTCAAATGAGCTTATCACTTTTGGGCTCATGAGGATTTTATTCCTTTTGACCCCATCCAGTATTTCGTAGGAAGATTAGAATATGTCGTCTCATGTCTTGGTTTATACAGAAAAGGTAAAAGGTCCTTCAGGCCTGGATGCTTGTGAAGGGGAAAAAATTCCTTATGATAACATTCTTTTTTATTATGTTTATACTCTGTGAAAGTCAAGGCCAGAAATAAAAACAAAATCAAAGAATAAAATAGTAACAAAATGGGTATTCCAGAATGCCTTACTAGCGCATGGCTCCTTAAAGATATTCAGTGTATAGTTGTATCAATATTAGTACTCTTTCAATTGATGTAGCCCCTCAGTGACTGAGCAGGTGATTTTAAGAGCTGTTTTGGCCATATGGTTCACCAATTAGTAGGCAGCTTTTAGGATTGAATGTTTTTGCTTAACTAGGCTAGTCCTGAGGTGACTATTCTGTGGGGCCGGTACTCAAAGCATCTCAGTATAACCTTTAATAATCCATAGTCATCTCTCAGAGAAGGATTTTCAGAGAAGTGGCCCTGTCACCTGTTACATGTGCATTTATAGAGTTGGTGTTGTTCTTCTATCAGCAGTTTTAGCCTTTTGGTTTCATTTCCCCTTTACACCCTTAAAATTTTTTGAGGACCTCAAAGAACTTTTGTTTATGTGGACTATATCTAAGAGTTGCTGGTAGAGCTGATCCAACAATTGTTTTCCCAAAATGGGTGATACATTTTTAAATTTAGTCTGCATTAATAATACTTTCTCTCTAACTTTTAAAAATCTAGATAATCAAAACAGTAAATCATGTCTTGATATTTAGCATTTACCCATTTCTGAGGCCTAAATGTTCACACTGAAAATGTAGCAATTGACCCTGGCAAGCTGTCTCCAGCACATTCCTGATTATATCTATTGTTTACCATTTTAGTGTCTTAGAATTATGACCAAAATAATTTTGGCCTTGTGGATCCTATGAAAGAGTCTAAATGACCCACAAGGGTTTCTAGACCACATTTTGAGAATTATATACCACTGTAGCATTTTAAATGGGTTATTTGAAACTGAGGGAAATTAATGTTGAAAATTATTTTTTATAATTTTACCTCATAGTCAATTCCATTTAAGTATTAATGTTCTTGGGATTTTCACTTAAGACATTTTAAATTGAGCTGGGTTTTTACTGGTAGAACAGTAAAGATTAAGTGGAACATTTTTCTATAAAAATCACATTTAGGAGTCCCGTTGTATTATTACAAAGAATAAAGTCTTCCTGGATAGGTTAAAAAAATGGGTTAGATGAAAAAAATCAAGAAAAGAAAGATGGAAGGGGTAGAGGGAAAAACCAAATAATATTTAGGGAATTACAGTATGGGAAAATACAAAACAAAGAGATTGGAGGAAACTATTTGGCATTGTGGAAAGAATTCTGGTTTCGAATAAGAATACCTGAATTCAAATCCTAATTCAACTATGACTTTGGTGACTTTGGGCAAGTCATTTAATCTTTTGGAGTTTTAATTTCCTCATTTGTTAAATGAAAGGTGGCCTCTGAGGATTTCCCTATGTCTCAGAACTACATAATAGGGATTACGATCTTCCAAGGAGAGTATAATTGACTCTTCTAAGGAAGAAGGCATTTTCTTTGGCCCATGGAAAAGAATGACAATAGGAAGATGTCTGTCATTCATGACTTGGTGAGAGAATCTTCATTGTGATTTTTAAAGGTACAGAGCTTTCACACGGTCAAATCTGAGCTCTTTTATTGACTTGAAATGTGCATATAAGGTACTGAGATGTTCTTGAGACCTTTCAACCCCCCAAATTGCTATTTCTAGAAACTCATGAAGGAACAAATACTGCTGTCAGGAAAACCCCTTGAAATCATCTTGAGTGAGGAACAGCTGGGTAATACAGTGGATAGAGTGCCAGGCTTGGATTTGGGAGGACTTGGGCTCTACTCTGACCTCAGATGCTTCCTAGCTGTGGGACCCTGGGCAAGTCACTTAATCCTGTTTACCTAGCCCTTGCCTTTCTGTCTTAGAGTTGTTATTAAAACAGAAAGTAAGAGTTAAAAAAAAAGAATCTAGAATGATTATAAAGTCCCAGGAAGTAAGATAAAAGATTTAAGGCATAGATAGTATTTTCTGCATTTATCCTATTAGAAAGTTAAAGCTTTACTAGGAAGAAAAGAAAGAAAGATAGAAGAAAGCAAGCATTTATTAAGTACCTACTATGTTCCAGGCTAAGTGGTCTACAAATATTATCTCAATTGATCCTCCCAACAACTCTGGGAGGTAGGTACTATTATTATCCCCATTTTCCCCCATTGGGGGAAACTGAGTCATGCCAAGGTTAAGGGATTTAGCCATGGTCATCTAGCTAATAAGTGTCTGAAGCCACATCCGAACTTAGATCTTCCTGACTCCAAACCCAGCACTCTATCCAATGGGCCAACTAGGTACATCTATAATTGATAGAGAATCTAATAGAAAAAAAATAACACTGGAAGAAAATAGATAATAAGGAAGTTGGTGTAAGTGAACAGGAATTAGGTTTCTGAACCATGGCTTAAGAGTCATTCCTTCGATGGCCCCTGGTTCAGGGATGCTGTTGTTGTTCAGTTGTCTTTAGTCACATCCGACTCTTGGTAGTCCCATTTGGAGTTTTCTTACTAAAGTTACTGGAGTGGTTTGTCGTGTCTTTCTCCAGCTCATTTTAGAGATGAAAAAATGGAGGTAAGCAGGGTTAGGTGACTTGCCTAAGGTCACGTAGCAAGCTGGTGTATTCCTAATGAAAACTGAGAATACATTTGCCCAGAGGTTGGCTAATTACGTCAGGAGGGCCTGAAAACTGAAGGGCGAGAAAAGGACTGAAATCACCTCCCTACCAAGGTACTGTGAAAAGCACGTCTGTAACAGAACATCTATTAAAAGGCTCGACGGCTAACATGGGGCAGCATCTAACGTTTGCAGAGCGTGATCTCCAGTCGCATCATCTCATGTGATCCCCACCACAACCATGTGACTAGGCGCCAGAGGCACAATTAACCCCGACGGCATAGGAAGCCATCCAGAAAGGTTGATGCAGTCACGCCATAACCTATCCGCAGGCACAGCCAAGTGCTTGCTGTGCGCCACGCACAGGCACAGAAGGACAAAGACTAAAAGTCTTCACTCACTGGGGACACCCCAGAGAGGGGAACACGCAGCACAAATGCCAGGAAACACCAAGAGGTGGAGCTCAAGGCAGTCCGGGAAGGAGAGCACGGAAGATTCTATGTGGGAGATGATGTTGGAAGAACCTCCTCATAGAGGAGAGACAAGCAGGAGGGAATTCGCCCTTCGGGAAGTCAGAGAAGGCGATGGAGTCGTGTTTGGGAGGCAGAGAGGAGGCCAGGAGGGCCGCGCTGCCCTGTGCAAAGGGCCCTAAGACAGCTGGAGTCAAGCTGGGCGGGCTTTAAAACTAAGGGAAGGGAGCAGCTGGACGCCGCCCAGCAGTCTTCAGAGCCTGAAGCCTGGGTCGGTCCTTGGGATGACGGACCCAGAACAGAGGACTAAATGCTCTGTCTTCTGAGTGAGTGGTTTTCAGGTGACATCCCTCAACTTACAGTTTCTCCATGCTGTTAGGAACCATAGACAGTGAGTTGGAGGGCAGCGATGCCAGGCCTAGAGTCAGGAGGACCCGGGATCAGATCTGGCCTCAGCTGCTTCCTCTTCAGAGTGGTGTGGCCTGGGCAAGTCACTTGGGCCCAGTGGCCTGGCTCTGGCCAGTTCTCTCTCTTAGACTTGATGCTAAGAGAAGGAGGAAGAGGAGAAGACGAAGAGAAAGAGGAAGAGGAGGAAGATAATGATGACGATGGCTCAGGTGCTTTAGAATACCCACAATTAGTGGACCTGATCGGATGACAACCCAGCAAGAGACTGAAGAGTAGTCAAATTAAGGAGAACTAGAACAGGAGAGAGTGCCATGGAAAGCTAAAAAGGAAAGAGTGGACAACATTGTCAGACGCGGAACTAAAGAGGAGAACTGAAAAAAGACCATCACAGTTGCAAATGAAAAGATCATTGATTGCTTTGTACAGCTTCTGTTCTGTGACGAGGAAAGAAGCCAGATTGCAAAGAACTGAAGACTTAATGAGAGGAGAAGTGAAGCCAGCAAGTTTAGATGCTTTTTTCAAGGAATTTGGCTGTAGGTGTAGGAGAAAGGATTGAAAGCTACATAACCTCAGACTCCAATTTCTGGAATACCGGGCTGCTTCTTAAGTGCGAGGTGTCTGGAGACTGCATAAGATACAGTCAGCAAAGACTATGGAGAAGTTATGAAGTTACGAGAGGAACCAGGAGAGTTTAGTGAATCTAAAGGAGACAAGATCCTACAGGATGGTCAACTGTGCCAAATACTAGAAAGAGGGTGGTGTATAAACAATGAAAAAAAAGACCAGTCCCCTGGTGATTAAAAGATCTGATCTGATTAAAAGGTTGCTGGTCATTTATTATTATTACTTTGGCTTTCTTTTTAAAAAATTAATTTATGTGTCTGTTGGTTACATCAAAATTCCCACATATTGGCCTCTCTCCTTCCCCTCCCTACACTAGAGAAGACATCATTTGGCATACATCTATATGATATCTTTCATGTTTCTTTTTATCAGTTCTTTCTCTAGAGATGGATATTCACAAGTTTTTCTTCAAATACTGATTCTGTAGTTGTAGATAATGTTCTCTTCATTCTACTTATTTTGCTTTTCATAATTTTATGTAGGTCTTTCCATATTGTTTTGAGATTATTCTGCTCATCATTTCTTATGGTGCAGTAATATTCCATCATCATTATATGTCATGACTTGTTCAGCGCTTTCTCAGTTTCCATTTCTTTGCCACCACAAAGAGAGCTGCTATAAATATTTTAGAACATATAGATTCTTTTTTTTCCTGATCATCTTAGGAAATAAACCTAATAGTGGTATTATTAGATCTAAGGCAGTGATGACAAACCTTTTGGAGACAGAGTGCTGGGTCCTACCACACTCCACACCTTCCCCAATGCCATGCTCACCCCCCTTTCCCCCATATAGAATGCTGTATCCCTCCCCCACACCAAGTGCTGGGCATGCCCCCTCCCCATCCCACCCCCAAGAGAGAGAGAAAGCACTCTCACAGGGCTGCTGGGTTGAGGGACAGGTGAAGTGAGGAATATCCTCAGGCATGGTGGGGAGGAGGAGGGGAGCATCTCCTCCAGAGTCCTTCTGCCTTACTAGTAATGAATTGAGGGGGAGGGGAGAAGGGGAGGGTGGCTGAGTGCCCACAGAAGTCTAAGGTATACAGTTTTATAATTCTCTGAGCATAATTCCAGATTGCTCTCCAAAATGGTTGTATCAATTCACAGTTCCACGAACAGTATATTCGTGTCCCCATTTTTCCATATCCCTTTCAACATTTGTAATTTTCCCCTTTTTGTCATTTTAGGTAGTCTGATGTGTGTGAGATAATATCTCTGAATTATTTTAATTTGCATTTCTCTAATCAGTATTGATATAGGGCATTTTTTAATATACCTATAGATGACTTTAATTTCTTCATTCAAAAACTGCCCATAACTTTTGCCCATTTATAAATGGGGGATGACTCTCATTCTTATAAATATGACAAAATTCTTTATATATTGTAGATATGAGATCTCTATCTTAGAGGCTGCCTATGAAGTTCTTACCCCCCCCCCCCATGTTTTCCTTCTGTAAGGGTTAAAATAGGGACTTGACAAAATAAGAAAGCAGCTTTTAATAATTTAAGTTTTAATGAGACTATAGTAGAATTGTAAATTAATATTATGCCTTTAAGCCAGAGGAAAGAAAACTTCTAGCAGCTTTTAATAATTAAATATATATATATATATATGTATATATATAAAGATAGAAAAGAGGAAAGATTACTAATCTTATACCCTATAAATATACCTAAAAGTTCTAAATACCCTACTCTAATTGTCTTCAAGGACAGGATCTTCTTCTTGGCCAGACCAGGCCTAATCTAACCTACTCTAACTAAAATTGATCCACCCATGACTTCCTTGAATAAAATTTTACCTTCAACTGCCAGTCCTAATTCTCAGTCTCCCCTTGCCTCAGAGACAGACTCCTGCTGGCTCAAGGTTCAGAGGCAAAAGACCCCTTCAAAGCTAAAGCCAAAAGCCCTCTCAGTAAGTTCAGGCCCACCTTTATATACCAGCAACTCAACGCCAACCCACACTATCCGCTACTAACCCCCACCAACCAACTGCCCAGCAGGCAATTTCCCCACAACTGCCAGTCCTAACTGTCAGCAACTCACTTACCAACTGTCACCAATTGACTCTCCTACCTGCCAATAACTGACAGCCTCCAACTGATGCTCACTCCTCGTTCTTATTTCCTGTCACTGTAGGCTGGTTAATCCCTGCACATCTCTCTTGTAAGAAGACCTCCAGGTCACCTGTTAAATTAAAGAAATGAAAGAATTCCTTTTTACACTTCTGATTTTGGAAATATTTCTTTCCAAATTATATGTACAAATCATTTGTACAAAAGCTTTTCAATTTTACATACTAAAATTATCTATTTTACATCTTATAATGCGTTCTACCTCTTCTTTACTCATCAATTCTTCTCCTATCTATAAATCCGTTTTGTTCCCTGTTCTAATTTGCTTGTGATATCTCCTTTTATGTCTAGATCATGCACCCATTTTTACCCTGTCTTCATAAATGATGTAAGACAGTTTTATGATCAGCCTGTTCCAATTTCCTCTTAAATCCTTCTGAAGTTCTATTGTATGTACAGTATGTCACTAAATTAAAAAGTGTCATACCATTTTCTAATTGTTTAAATACAACAAGATTTCAAAATCTTTAAGGGCAGGAACTATATCTTAAACTACTTTTGCTTCATATATAGTATTTAGAGGAAGTTTTCTACTTGTAGTAAATAATCAATACCTCCTAAAAACAGTTTTAAACAAAACTTTGTTTCTTATTGTTATTGGGATATGATTTTCAATAAGCCTCTGAATTAATTAATATTTAATTAAACTGTTTACATTCCTATTGCTGTTTTTAGGTATGGCTTCACGAAAGAAATTACATCAAAATATAAGGTAAGAATTTTTCCCCTAATTTCCTTTGGTTTTGTGCATTAATCAAGAATAAAACAAGAAGCATAAATGGAGCTACATTTAGCCAGCCATTCACTCCTCATATCCTAATTGGCACAGTTGGAGCACTGGACCTGGAATCAGGAAGGAAAGAATTCAAATGCAGTTTCAGTCACTATCTCTGTGACTGGGCATGCTTGACCTCTCCTAGCCTGTTTCTTCTTCTGTAAAATGTGGATGATAATAGTACCTGGGATAGCGAGGTGGTGTTTAATGTCCTTAAAACTTATAATTTCTTGCTGAAGACTTCTTAGGTTTTTGAAACCTGCTTAGATTCTTTCTAGATATAGTAATTCCTAAATAAATGACTTAAAATAGGCAAACTTGAAATCTAAGGGTCATTTAAATGATTTCAGTGTGTGGACTGACTCAGTGGAAGAGATTATTTTGTTAAGTGCTGTAATAAATGAGGCAAGATGATAGGATATCCTAACTCATTAATGGAGTCAACTTAGCCAACCAAGTCAAGGCAGAAATGTTTAATACCTAAAAGACTTTTAATTAATGATATATTTTTTTTGCTATTTGTCACTAATAATAATAGGGAAGATGTAGTTCATAGGATTTTAGCTGCAGAGGTGAAAGGGACCTCATAGGCCATGTAGTCCAAGCATATCACTTATCAGAGAAGATGCTGAGGTGTAGTGACTAGCCCAAGGTTACCTTAGTACTAGTGGCAGGATTTGAACCCAGGTACTCTGACACACAAGCCACACTTTTTTCCATTGTACCACTCTCAAAGTGTTTCAACAGAAATAAACTAGGAATCAATATAAAAACACGTATATAAGTTTTATTCAGATAGCAGGAAACAGACCACAATTTTAGGGTGTTTCAAGGTATAGTAATATTGTTCTTTAATTACTACCCTCACAGCAACCCTGTGAGATGTGTCTTTTTGGTAGAATTACTTCTATTCTACTGTTGAGGAAACAACCCCAGAGAAGTTGTGCTTTGTTCATGATAACAGTGATGAAGATGAATCCAGGACTTGGATCCTGTCCATCCTGTCCATCCAGTCCATTGCTCTTTCTGCAATATGCAAAGTGTACAGTAGAATCATGGTTCTTGATTTTAAATGTAATTTTACATATCATCTTTTCAGTAGTGTAATAGAGGGACATGGGTGCAGGGTAGAGTGGGACAAGAAGAAGGATACAAAGAAAAGAAGTACTTTTTCATTAGTTAAAATTATTTATTTTGCTTTGGGCAAGGGGGAAAAGATGCGCCTCCTTTTTCCCTTTGAGGAGCCAGTATTTGATTACAATAGTAACATGCAAACATACATATATATATGTATATATGTGTGTGTAGTATATGTTTGTAGTGAACATTATCCAGAAGATTCAGTTTATGTATCTAAATAAGAAATAACAATGGATAGCAATATAAATTTTGTTGAACCTTTGAACAAGCAAGCTAGTATAATATGCACATGCAGTAGATATAAGAACAGAAGTTCTATTTCCCTGGACTTGTGATGTAGAATATGGGGCAAGGATAGTAGCAAGATCACTATCATATTAAGACTATGGAAATATAACAGGGGGTCTGACAAGTGATTTTCTTTCTCTCTCTCCAGCTCTGTCTCTTTCTTTCCTTTTTTCCTTCCTTCCTTCCTTCCTTCCTTCCTTCCTTCCTTCCTTCCTTCCTTCCTTCCTTCCTTCCTTCCTTCCTTCCTTCCTTCCTTCCTTCCTTCCTTCCTTCCTTCCTTCCTTCCTTCCTTCCTTCCTTCCTTCCTTCCTTCCTCCCTCCCTCCCTCCCTCCCTCCCTCCCTCCCTCCCTCCCTCCCTTCTTTCTTTCTTTCTTTCTTTCTTTCTTTCTTTCTTTCTTTCTTTCTTTCTTTCTTTCTTTCTTTCTTTCTTTCTTTCTTTCTTTCTTTCTTTCTTTCTTTCTTTCTTTCTTTCTTTCTTTCTTTCTTTCTTTCTTTCTTTCTTTCTTTCTTTCTTTCTTTCTTTCTTTCTTTCTTTCTTTCTTTCTTTCTTTCTTTCTTTCTCTCTTTTTTCCTCTCTCTTTCTTCCTCCTACCCTCCCTCCCTTCCTCCTTCTCCTTCCCTCCCTCCCTCTCCTTTGTTCCTTCATCCGTTCGTTCGTTCGTTCGTTCCTTCCTTCCTTCTCTCCCTCCCTATCTCCCTCCTTCCTTCCTTCCTTCTTTCCTTTCTTCTTCCCTCTTTCTTTCTCTTTTTCTTTTTTCTTTCTCTCACTTTTCAATTTAGTGCATCAAGACTTTGTTTTTTATTTAACATTTTGTTATTAATCAATTACTATCAATTAGATTTAATAACACTTTTAAACATTTGTTTTCTGAAATTATGATATCCAAATTTTCTCTTGCTCTCCCTTCCCTCCCCTGTGCTAAGTAATTTGATTTGGGTTATACATGTTTGATCAAACAAAACATTTTCATATTGGTCATATTGTGAGAGAATACTCATCTAAAACCAAAACCCTAAGATAAAATCACACACAATAAAATAAAGTGAAAAATAGTATGCTTCAATCTGCATTCAGATTTCATCAGTTCTTTCTCTGATGGTGAATAACATCTTCCATCCTAAGTCTTCAGAATTGTCTTGGATCTTTGTATTGCTGAGAATAACTAAGTCTTTAACAGTTGATCATTGTACAATATTGCTCTAAAAGGTGATTTTCTGTTTTTTGTCAATAATCAGAACCAGTTCTAGATAAACCTGAGGAGTAGGTAAAGTTTATCTTCTACCTCCATCTCCCACTTCTTCATTTCCATCCTTCTTTCCCTTCCTGTCAAGTGTACAGATCAAATGAGGGAATATCTGTCACATGCTTAGCACTGTGCCTGGCACATAGTACACATTTAATAAATGCTTACTTTTCCCTTCTCCTTACAGATGATAGGAGGCAGGGATGATGCTTGGTACATGATATGGCAATGCCATCAGTGTCATCTTGACTTAACTAGTTATTTCTTTTTTAAAAGCTAAAAAAGTTTGTGCCTGCTTTAGTCTTAGAATATTTTCCAAGAGCTGAGGATCCCAAGAGATATCCAAAATCTTGGAATTGAGTTGGAGCAGCACCCCATATGCTCTGGGGTTATTACTGGTAAACCTAACTAGTCAAAGGGATTCATAGATATGATATTGTATGAAGCAAGAGGCAGTGTAGAGAATAGAATGCTGGGTGTGGAATCAAAAAGAAACTGGTTTAATCTTGTTTCCCATACTGATTTTGTGGCCCCAAGCAAGTCACTTAATCTTTTTCATTCTGAGTTTCCTTGACTATAAAATGGGGATAATAGTAATACCTACCTTCTAGGGTTGTCATGAGGATACAATGAGATAATATATGTAAATTGTGTTGCAGAACATAAAGTGCTATGTGATTGTTAGCTTATCATGTAGCTCAGATTAAGTAATATATCAATCTAGCTTCTAGGTAAATGTGAACTATGTATTAGATTCCATTATGTACATTTCATACCCTAGTCTGATTGTGTTGTAGAGAAGTTATTGATTGCATGATTAATGAATTTGTAATCTCCATTTTTTCTTTCATGTCTATATATTTTATTCTGATTAGTAAAACTATGCAAATTTCTTCCCTTTTGTGTAATATAAACAAGTATTTGTCAGTCCGACTGATGGGGGTTTGACCCAAGAGACAATGAGACCAGAGTAAGATAATATAGCAAAGTTTTAATGGAGTAAAGGGTAGGGGGGATGGAGGAAAGAAGTGGCAAGGAGGAGCCCAATGTCAGTAGAGATGACTGGAGAGTCCCTCCTGGGTGGGGGAATCATGAGATCTTATAGCAGTGATGGGGAACCTATGGAACACATGCCAAAGATGGTGCACAGAGTGCTCTCTGTGGACACATGTACTGCCCACCCCACCAAGTGTTCATTATCAGAAAGGCAGAGGGACTTGGGTGGAGCTACTCCCTTCCCCCTCTCCACTGTGCCTGATGATGTTTTTCACACCACCTATCCCTCTCTGCTCAGCAGCCAAATGGGAGCACTTGATCCCCTCCCTCTCTCCACCTGTGCTAAGGACATTCCTCACGTCACCAATCCCATCACCCAGTAGCCCAATGGGAGCATTTTCTCCCTCCTGTATGTGGGGTAAGCAGTGGGTAGGGCATGTCTAGCACTTAGTTGGCTGGGGCATGGCATGCAGTCTCTGGAGAGGGAAAGGGCATTGCAGATGGTCCCTAAAAGGTTCACCATCACTGTCTTGTAGCATTAGGATGTTGTTGGCACATGTTTTGTTGACTTTCTGTTGCCTAGACTGTTTTTTTTTTTTTGGTTCCCTATTGCCTAGCTGGGGTCTGTTGACTTTCTGTTACCTAGGCTGGGATTTGTTGGTTTCCTGTTGCTTAGCTAGGGTCTCTAGGTATATCATTCCCACCTTTTTCTTTGTATAAAAAAGAAAAAAAACTGGAGTGGAAGATAGGCTTGTATAGGGGCCTGGGAGTCTGAGGGGAAACAGAGTTGTTCATCAGACTGCTTCCTGCTGAGGAGAAGCATGTGGTATTGGGCCTCTCAGGGTCCCATCTCCATCCCTTGGCAAGTATTGATATTGACGTTGTCTGAAAGATCTTAATAAAAGGACATTATGGACAGTGGAAACTTGTCTCCAGGAGGAGATAATTCCATCAAGTGTGGCTCTGCCTCTCCGGGACTTGGTTGCATTCCTCATTACCACAGATTGAAGAGGAATAGCATGATTGTTTAGTGAGTTTCTAGAGGGATAGGGAAATAATGGTCATGGGGGCTAATAAGGTAGCCTTAGGGCCAATGGATAAGCCCAGGGGCTAGTAGAGTAGCCTCTTTGGAGTTGACAGCAGCTCCATTATAGGGAGGCAGTTTCCTCTGGGAAGTGAATCTACCCCTGTAGAATGGCAGCCCAAGATGTCACTATCCTGATCTTAAGTCCCTTGAATGTGGAAGAAATTAGTGTGTAGATACAGTCATATAGAAAGCAAAGATGATACAATAGCAATTTAACTAATAGCATTTTTGTTCCAAACATATTTACTATTGTGTAAATTTAAATTGCTCAGTAAATGAATAAACTTAATTCAACTGTTTATTTCTAGAAACATAGTGCAAAAATATTGCACTATTTGGAAGAAGTTTATACGTGGCTTCCAATTGGCACTCTAATTGATAAAAAAGTTCTGGTTGTGCATGGAGGAATAGCAGATGATACAGATTTGGAAATACTTAACAAATTGAAAAGAAATAAGGTAAGAGTTTATTGAGAACTATTTTTCATGAATTAGTTGACTCTTAAAAGCATAGTCCAGAGCTAATTAAAAAGTGAAACTCCAAATGAAACATAACGTGACAAACTCCCTGTGTATGAATAATAATGAGAAAATCATCTCACAGTGAAACACAGTCAGGAGTAGTGGTGGTTAGGCAACCATTTGTCTCTAAGATTTGATCAGGCATCATACAAACTGAAAGCTCTAGCAGATCCAGAGAGAGTTCTTTTTGTGACTTTTATTTTCTGAGTGATTATAGTATTAGCTTCTTCATATAAAAAAAGTATCAGATGCTCCATTTTCTTCTTGCAAATGAAACTTTACATGTTTTTTTCATAGTTAAAACTCTTAAGCTCTTTAAGGAAAAGTCCAGATTATATATATATATATATAAATATATATAATTTTATAACATTTGAACTTGTTCATATTCTTCTTTAAATGAATTTTGTAACCTTTATACATTCTTGAAATGTTTCAAGCTATTCTATTAACATGCCAGATGATAACTTGCTTTAGCATATTCAAACATAGAACTATCATTAGCTATTTTTATTCTGTGTACTTAAATCTCTCTCCTCCTACATAATATTCCTGGCAAAACATATTTAGGCTATTAAACACATATTTTATACATGCATATATTTATGCACACATACGTATTTGCATTTTACTTCTCAACTTTTTGTATCTGAGGCAAGTTCCTCATCTTTTCAAGGATATATTTTAATATTATTCCAAAAGAGATTAAGCACTTTTAAAAGTCAGAGGTCTAGAGGACAGAACACTGACTTTGATCTCAAAGCCTGAGTTTATTTACCTACTCAATAAAATGAGAGCAGTTTGGGAAGGTGGGGACTAGACATTGTCTAAGGTCCTTCTCAGGTCAAAATCTTGAAATGTTGATAATACTTTGCACTTGTTAATATGGCAGCTAGATGGTGCAATAGATAGAGTGCCTGAAACCAGGAAGACCCTGGCCCCAGACACGTACTGGCTATGTGACCAAGGGGAAAGTCATTTACCCTCATGGCCTCAGTTTTCTCATCAGAAAAGTGAATTGAGATGGAAAGGGCGAACCCCTCTGATGAGAAAACCCCAAATGGGGTCACAAAGAGTTGGACATGATAAAACAATCGAACACACACTTGCTAACATAATAACAATTTTTTCTTGGTCCTTCATGTTTATTAAAGTTTTATTTATCGAGCAGTGCAGTGACATGGTTAACCTGGGCTTACGGAAAATAACTTTGGTTGCTTAGTGAAGGATAGATGGGAGTAGAGAAAAAGGCAAGACAGGAGGGAGACCAGTTAAAAAGCTATTGCAATAGTCCACACAAAAGGTATGGGGGGGTTATTTTAGGGGGTGGTTATGAAAGTGGGCAGAAGGTAATACATATGAAAAGTGTTGTGAAGGCAAAAGTGATAAGAAATTACAAAAGACTGGATATGTGGCGTGAGGATGAGAATGGGGGGGTGAGCCTTAGTGCCTGGGAAGATGATGGCACCTTACATAGTAACAGTAATAGAAAAGTTTGGAAGAGAGGAAGGGTTTGAGGAGAAAGAAAACTGATTCTCATTTGAATCAGGTCTAGATATATAGATTGGTGTATAAAGTGCTTGTTTAGACCATAAAACACGACATAGATCTAAATTATTATTGCCATTAATATTGTTTACATTTTTTAAAAATGCTGCTGATTTGAGCAGAAGCCTGGGATAGGGCTATCTTTGATGGTGGAGGGAAAGTCAGTTAACTACTCCATAATGAGTGAAAACCTAGACACCCGTGATTGCCTGTTGTCTCTGGGATAAAATGTAACCCTTTTTGTTTTGGTTTTAAAAGCCTTTGAAATCTGGTTTCAGTTTGTCTTTCCAGTTTTATGGCATGTTATTCCTCTTTACACAGTTGATATTCTAGCCAGACTTCCCTTGCCATCAGCATTTCATTTCACTCTCGTGTCTTTAAATGTTATTTCTCATACTTGGAATGCCCTCTCTCCTTACCTTCTGTCTTAGAATCAACTCTAGTTTAAGTTCTAAGACAGTAGATCAGTAAGGGCTAGGTAATGGGGGTTAAGTGACTTGAGCAGGGTCATTCAGCTAGGATGTGTTTGGGAGCCAAGATTTGAATACAGGATCACAGATCTGGCTCTCTTATCTACTGAGCCACCTCATTTACCTTTACTTCTTAGACTCACTAGCTCCTTTATAATTTCAGCTCTAGTTCTATTCCTTATAAAAACTCCTTCCTAATAATACAATAGCTGGTATATCATTGGTACTTATTAGATACTGATTAAACAAATGGAAAAAACGTGTGTCATTTAAACAAAAAAAATTCATATTTAATTGTCTTGTTTTATTTGGGAAGACAGAATATAATTATCTCAGCTAGGTGGTTTATTAACATTAAAAATCAAAAGAGAAACAGCCATTGGTTTCTGAGGTAAAGATGAAAAAAATCTTAATCTTTTTACTTTTTCCCTTCACCTCCTTCCTCTTCCTTAACATATCCAAAATAGAATTAATTTTTACTCTCCTCAAAACCTTTCCTTTTCTTAACACTAAGAATAGGGGTAAAAGATTTTGAAATACCAATAGATAGAAATATTCAGCTCAGCATCATTGGCAAAGATAATACTAGAATATTGTGAGAATCATTAAGGAATTTACTGGAATTGCAAGCAGAGCCAGGTTGAGCATTACATAGCTTTTGATCATAATACAGAATTTAGAACTAGAGAAAACCTTAGAAATAATCCAGTCCAACTTTCTTATTTTAGAAATGGTGAAATTGAGGCTCAAGGAGATGCCTCCAATGGAAATATGTAGAATATCTAAACTATGGACCCATGTTCTCTGATTCTAAACCCAGTGCTCTTTCCTAGACTATATTGGCTAATGACACTTGAATGTTTTTAACCCTTAATTTCCCCTAAGGTACCATCTGGGTTTATACCTTAGATTGCCATCTTTTGGCAAATAAATAAAACTACGGACTTCATATCAAGAAGACTTTACTTCTAATCCTATCACATTTTTATTGGCCTGCCATATGTTTATTGGTTTATTGGTCAAGTTACAACCTCTCTCAGCCTCAATTTCTTTGTTTATAAAATGGATATAATAATAGCACCTAATTCAGATGGTTGTTGGGAAGATCAAATAGAATAATATACATAAAGTTATTTCCAAACCTTAAAATGCTACAGAAAAGCTAACTGCTATGATTACAACTACTACTAATATTGCAACTACGATGATGACTACAACTATGACAACTACGATGACTACTACTACTACGACTATGACTACTACTACTATTGCTACTACTCTTGCTATCATTACTATTATTACTACTACTATTATCCTTCTACTAAAATATAAAGCATAATAACATTAAAAGCAAATTCAATTATTTATAGTTTCTCACAGCACTTTTTTGTTTTTGGTCCTCGCTGTCCATTTAAAAAAGTTACAAGGAAAAGATTATCCAGTGAAGATGTTGTAGAGAGAAGTTATAAGGAAGCCAGATTCTTTACAGACTCCTTGGCAAATAAAAAAAGGAAATACCACGAAGATGAAAAACCACAAGAATATTAAAAGTTAACCAAAACCAAAAAAAATGAGCAACTGAATTAAAATACCAGAAGTAATGGCAATGGAGGGAAAAGTGCAAGATAGAATGAAAGTCATTCTCAGATGCCTGAACACTGTATTCAAAGATATCAGATCATAGGATAATATGGTTAGAGACTTAGAAATCAAAGAATATGTACATTCTCTCATTTTATAAATGAAGAAACTGAGGCCTGTAGAAGTTAAGTAACCTGCCTAAGGTCACACAGTGACATAGAGGAGGCATTTGATTTCCAGTCCTCTGACTCCAAACCCAGTGTATAAAAATCTTCATTGGCTAAATGTAATAGCAAAAATTTTAAAAATTTATAAAAATGGGATTAATCTATACATAAAATAATTGTAGAATAATTGCACAAATTCAGATATTTTGTTGTACCTCCACAAAGTTCTATTCTAATGCTCCATTGTGGTATAAAAGTGTTCCTGGATCCTAAAAGACTATGCCAACAACATACAGAGTTTGTTAGGTTCCGCCACGCTAAAAAGGCTTCAAGTATGGTCCTGGTAAGAATGACCTTGATCATGTCTCCTCCTTGTGGATCAGCCTAGGTAATTATGGAAAAGTTTATCACTTCTAGGCAGCAGGGTGCTGATAAAGGTTTAACAACCAGCTCTTCTTGACTCAAAAAAAGGGCAGACTTTTATGTATACTTCTTTAAGTGAGCATATTTCTATGATTAATATGTGCTATTAATGTTTTCTCCATCACTTAAGTCTAGTAAATTAACCAAACAACAAAGCCTCTTAATGGTATAAGTATTCACAATGGAAATTTAATAATCAGCTTTTAGAAGCTGGTTATGAGCAGGCTCTAGCACACCCCTGCCACTGTGACACCTGGTGATGAAGGCTTTGGCCATCGCAACCCATGCAATAAATGAAAATACAAGTACCTATACAGCCTCCTTATACTTCTACTCTAAGAATATCAGAATGATGGATAAGGGAACAGAGGGCATTATGAGTATATACCTTTTACCCAGCCTGTGAATATTAGGATATTCTAAATGTGAGATGCTTTAACAGTGATCAATAAGTAGATTTGCCACTGGAGAAACTAGATCATGTTAAATTCAACATTCTTGAATAATAAAACCAGATGACAAAAAGAGCCTGTTGCCATAGGGAAAGCTAATGCTCCATGATAAGACAAATGAAGTTAGTTTTATGGTATGTCCAAAGGCCAAGAAGCATCATTTTGTGAGACATATTGTATTGCAATATGCATAATAAACATTTATAAGACTATTATAAAAAATACTTATAGCTTAGCTGAGACACCAATAATCTGTTGAAGAAGATGAGAGGGCAAAGTAGTCAGCTCATTAAGATCCTTCAAATTAAGCCTTTAAATGCAATCATTTAAATGCAAAGTTGAGCATGGAGATGAATGAAGGGAATTTAAAAAAATCTTGATTCAGGAGTAGGAAACAAAAAGTGGCCAAAGTCTTGTAGACTATAAAGAATCTTTACATCCATATATCATGAGTACTTTTGTCAGCAGGGCTGGAGGTTATGGATTTGGCAACCACGAAATAACATGTTTTAAAAATGGAATTGATTACATCTTAATAGAAGGAAATAATAAGTTACAGATAAAAGTTATTTCTGAATCAGTTGCCTACACAGAGTCAATTACTAACTTGTTATAACAAAAATCAAAATGAATATGAAATGAGGTGGAAGAATAATTATTAAAAGAAAATAGAGCATGCAGTTGAGGCAACTTCACCCTGGTCCGTTTAAACATTGACTGACCTAGCTGTAAGAGCTCGAGCTAAAAAGAGTAGCTGAAGAGAGCACAGCACCACTCAGTCAAACCAGGGTCTTAAAGTGGAATAGATTGTATCTGCCCATTGAAACATTAAATACAGTGGACCAACTGCCGCCTCAACAGAGATGCCATGTCCTGAGAAGATCCCAGCTATAGAATAGTTTTCTAAGCGCTGTCCAGCGGCAGTTGCTCAAGAACAGAATATGCTAAGTCCCTTCTGACAAATACTACCTGGCCCAGTCCTGCAAGCAGCTGAGCCTGGTGAGAAGCTAGCACAGCTATCAAGTAATCTGTTCAACCCAGCAATACAGTGAACACACGGCATCCTGGCAGAAACAAGTCCATCTGAACTGTTTACTCTTTGGAGATATCATACCCTAGGAAGAGCTAGCCCATCTGAATAGCAGAACAACTCATTAATTTTTCTTAAAACCCTTACCCTCTGTCTTAGTATCAATTCTAAGAAAGAAGAGTGGCAAGGGCTAAGCAATGGGGTTAAGTGACTTGGCCAGGGTCACACAACTAGGAAGTGTATATGGTCAAATTTGAACCTAGGACCTTCCAAACCTAGAGCTCTATCTGCTGTACTGTCTAACTTCCCCCCAACTCACTGGTCACTGATACCACACCACACAGAACCATTGTGTGACCATCTGAACAGGAGAACACCAAAGTTCTGCATTTCCAATGTTGTTGTTGGCCTTGGCCACATGGGTTCCCTCCACTTGTGTCATTATAGTTGTTCTTTATTTATGGTTTATTTATAGTTTCCCCTTGTGCTCTGGATGTATTTATGGGAGAGTGTGCCCCTGGTATTGGGGGAAATACTTTATAACTTCTGTTTTTGTTATGACATTTGAGTACATCTTTCCTAAAAAAACAAGTCTTTTGACTGTTAATAGGAAGCAAATAGTTAGAGGTTCATGAGCCAGTCTTAAGAAGATACTCATCTACAGGGTCAAAACTAGATCTTTGAAAGTAGTGACAGCCATCTCTCTGGGGTCCTAACCTGCCAACACCAGGTGACTAAGCCTTAAGTAAACCTTACCTCTATTTATTCTAGTGAGGCCATAACATTTGGACTTTCATTTCATAGTACCAAATATACTCTATGAGGAAGCAGATATGGCACTAAATGGGAACAGAAAAATTAGAAATCTGGCTTAACTATATCAAATATATGCAAAAGAAATCTAAATCAGAGGTGATGTAACAAAGTATATTGAAATATTGATTTTCAAGGTGTCTAAAAGAAGGGAGGAATCAAAGCCTTGGGGGGGGGGACTGATTTTATTTGGTTAAAAAAGGTAACAAATATTAATAACTATCAACTTTATGTCTATTCCCCATCTCTAAAAAAATTGCCTTTGGCCTTTTTTCCCACCTTTCTTTGTATCTCTGGCATTAAGCACAGTAACTGGATCCAGAATGTTTATGAGCCTAATTACTTATGTATTAAAGGTATGTTTGATAGTTATGCAAAGAACATTCTACAGCAGACTATTTTGACAGTCATATAATTGATGGAAAGGTATAGATAATGCGAAATCCCACTTTATTTATTGCCAATTGACTATTGTAGAAGAGAGAAATTGGAAAAGCTTGCAACAAGGCAGGAATAGCTGGGACTGATGATCTGTCATTCAAACAAGAGCATTCTGTTTGGAATGTGATGGGGGAAAAGCAGTTGGAGGAAGGAGCAGACCAATTAAAGTCTGTTATGTCTTTGGCTTGGAAGACAGAAAGAAGTCTGTTGTCTTTAACCTTGAAGACAGTAAAGTTAGGACTTTCTCTTGGCTTTGAAGACAGAAGAAAGACAAAGTCCAGCTCTCTCCGATTTGCTCTGTTGTGATTCAATGACTAAACTTCAGACCTGACAGCCCAATTTCCCAAATTGAACTATATTCCACCATCCTTCAACCTAAGACTCATTCTAGTACTTGGGAAACTCCGAAACCTCTTTCCTTCTATTTCCTTATCCTTCCCTGTCTTTCCCAATAACCCCCTTACTTAATTTAGAGAAGAGAAAGAGTATTTCATTTGAGACATCACAAACTCACTCTGAGTTGATTAGAGAGACCAATAGGAGAATCAACAAGAAGGGGGAAGGAAGAAGGGAGGAGGAAGGAAGATGGGAAGAAGGGAGGAAGGAAGAAAATTAACAGTCCTGATCTTTAGTTATCATTTAGCATTCAAATAGTCCCTTTTTACATTATTTTAAAAAGCATCTGATTGAGGAAAAAATAACGCTACCTTAAAGGCTTTGCTTTGACAAGGTGTTTCTTAGAATACAAGAATCCTTGTAATTATGTAAGAAGAAAGATAACTTAGACTAGTTTTCTTAGAGTTCTAGAATATTTTGATGACCTTCTGATTATTAAAATTAGATAGATGAGGCAATAAAAGTATTTATCACTGGCAATAAAAATATCTAGTGCAGAGCCAAAATAATAACAGGGATCCCTGTAAATTATTGAATTTAGAAACTTTGAATCTAAAGTCCATAAAATGTTTTTATTGATTTAATAACTATTATAATATGCCTAATTATTAGTTGATTAATGAATTAATATCACTAATCCTATGTACTTTATGCATTTAAAATACACATTATCCCAAGGAGGAGTTCATAGGCTTCATTAGACTTCCAAAGAGGCCCAAGACACAAAAAAGATTAAGAACTCCTAATATATAGGTTATGAGATCCTATTTCATTCATTCAGCCAATAAATATTTATTATGTGCTTCTGCTGGGTTTGTACCCCAAAGAGGTAAAAAGGAAAAAGACTTGTACAAAAATATTCATAGCTGCACTCTTTGTGGTAGCAAAAATTTGGACAATTCCCCTGTGATTGGGGAATGGCTGAACAAATTGTGGTGTATGTTGGTGATGGAATTCTATTGTGCTCAAAGGAATAATGAACTGGAGGAATTCCATGGGAATTGGAATGACCTCCAGGAATTGATGCAGAGCAAAAGGAGCAGAACCAGAAGAACATTGTACACAGAGACTGATACACTGTGGTACAATCGAATGTAATGAACTTCTCTACTAGTTGCAATGCAATTTTCAGGGAGACTTGTGAGAAAGAACACTATCCACATCCAGAGGAAGAACTGTGGGAGTAGAAATGCAGTAGAAAAATAACTGCTTGATAACAAGGGTCGATGGAGATATAATTGAGGATGTAGACTCTAATGATCACCCTTGTGCAAATATTAATAATATGGAAATAGGTCTTGATCGATGACACATGTAAAACCCAGTGGAATTGTGTGTCAGCTCTGGGAAGGGATTGGGAGAAGGGAACAGAAAGAACATGAATCTTGTAACCATGGGAAAATATTCTAAATTAACATTTTAAAAAAATTTTATCATGTGCTTATTCTGGGTTAAGTCCTAGGCTAACTGCTAGGAATACAAAGAAAGACCCCGCCCTGAAAAAAGTTATTAGTCTCAGGGGATGTATACTTTGAGGGGAGAGATAATATGTAAGTATCTAGGTACATAAAAGATATATGAAAGGGAAAGACATTGCGTGTGTGTGAGTGTGATCAGAAGAAGCTTCATGAAGAAGGTGAAGTTTTATAAAGGAAGTCCGGAAGATTTAAGTGGAGATGAAGAGGTATGGGGAACTGCCAATGATAAGGCATTGAGATAGAGTATCCTTTGTTAGGAATTGCAAACAGCTTACTTCAGTTGTATCTTAGAATTCATAAAATAACTCCTAAGTGTAAAATATAAGAAGGTTGGAAGGATAGCAAGTGGCCAGTTATGAAGAGTATGAAATGGCAAACAGAGGAATTTATATTTTATTCTGATCTCTGAACTGACTGAGTTTCAGCAGTCTAATTCACTGAGTTAGTAAGATGATATGATAGGAAAGTTTGGAAGGGAAACAGGTTTGGCAAAAAAAAAACACAATAACAAAAATACAATGATTTCTAATATGAACTCTGTGAGTTTGAGATGCAATGGAACAACCAGTTTGATCCATCTAATAAGAAGCTGGTGATACCAGATTACAGTTCAGAAGAGACATTGTTGTTCAGAGGCATCAAAATCTTTATTGCCCCATTTGGAGTTTTCTTGCCATTTGCACTTCTAGTTCATTTTACAGATGAGGAAACTGAGGCCAATAGAGTTAATTCATTTACCTGGGGTCACACAGCTCATAAGAAATCTTGCTGGATTGAAATCCGAAAGATGAGTCTTCCCGACTTCAAGCCAAACACTCTGTCCACTATGCCACCTTGCTGCTTTAGGAGAGACATTAGGACTGAATAAGTAGGTCTGAGAATCATCTGTTTAGCAACAGGAACTAATGGAAATAGGAACTAATTTAGCAATAGGAACTAATGATATTACCAAGTGGGATAGTATAGAGGGAGAAGAGAATACTGGGCAAGATAGAAATCCTTTTGGAGATACCCACAGATAGTGGTCATGACCTAATCAAAGATATAGCAAAGGAGATGAAGAAAGATTAGTATTATAGAAAAGAAAACCAAGAGAGAACAATGTAAAAAAAAATCTAGAGTGGAGATAGTATTCAGAAGGTAGCTGACAGTGTCAAATGTTGCAGAGACCAAGACATCAGAACTGAGGAAAGGCAATTAGATTTGGTGATTTCTTAATTGTTACTAACTAATTGATCATTAGTATCTTTGGAGAGGTCAGTTTCAGTTGAATAATGAGGTCAGAAACTAGATTGCAGAGGATTTAGAAGAGAATGGGAGGAGAGGAATTAGAGATGCCTCATGCAGAAAGCTTTCTCAAGATGTTTGTCTGAGAGTAAGAAGTGAGATAAAACTATCAAGGATTAAGGAAGGACTTTCTAAAGATGGAGGAGACATGGCCATGTTTGTAAGCAACAGGAAAAGAACTAGTAAATAGAGATTGAACATGAAAATTGGGATGATAGTGGGACAATTTGTTGGAGAAGCCAGGAGGGAAAGGAGACGATCCATTTCTTCATTTGAGACAAGAATGAAAGAAGAGGTAGTGAAGGAAGATGTCCACATGATGTAAGATGAGAAGGAAGGAAAAGATGGAACTCTGTAAATGGTTTCATTTTTTTCAATGAAATATGAGATGAAGTCCTTAGCTAAGAGGGTAAAAATAGTGGGTTTTATGGGAGACTTGCAGAGAAACTTGAAGGCTTCAACAACTGCTATGAAAAGTCAGATAATTTACCTTGCTACACTGAGGGCCCAGTTGAAATTACATAACAAAATTTTGTAGTGGACCCAGTCAACATTTTTTTCATGATTTTCTCCATTTCTATCCAGGAGGAAATGAATAAGAATAAAGGAGGCAACTGGTGGGAATAATCCTAAATTGAGACTTTGTGAGGCATGACTAGTAAGAGGACAAGAGGGCAAGCAAATAATGAATGTAGGAGTAGAGTTGATTTGGCTCATTAAGGGGTTGAAATAGGGAAAGGAAGAGAATGTCGGCAGTTCACAAGACAATGGTCTGGGAAAGAATTGAACAGTGGAGGAAATGGAAGTCATGCTAAGAATGAATAGAGTTGTCAGATAATGGAAAGCTGGAATAATAAAAGACTATGATCAGATAAGAGAGTTTTATAACTCATGAAAAATAGAATCCTTGTGGATGATAATTATCATCCTTTATCACACATTAAGTATTGAGCACAAGGGCATGACCATGTCTGTATCTGCCTGAAGTATAGTTGAAGAACAGGTCAGGAGAATTGAGTAAATTAAAGAAATGGGAACTTATAATGTTTAAATTCCTTAGTTGGAGGGCAAGAAATAGAAAGGAAAGGTTGTGAGCAAGGCACTAAATCAGGGGTCCCCAAATGTTTTACACAGGGGTCAGTTCACTGTCCCTCAGACCGTTGGAAGGCCAGACTTAAAAAAAAAAACAAAACTCTGAACAAATCTGTATGCCGCTGTCTGGGATAGTGGAGGCTGCAGTGCTGGCTGCGATGAGTCTGTCACACCTTGCACCGGCCCATCACCACGGGCAGCAGTATACACAGTGCAGAATCCCCTCCCCCAGATCACTGCTCACCATGCTGACATCTTCCATTGTGCAGCCACATCATCCTTTGTGCAGCGCCTCGTTCTCCTTCAGCTACTCTCAGAACAAGGCGCCACTCAAAGGATGATGTCACCGGAAGTAGTACTGAGCTCCTCTCACTGACCACTGATGAAAGAGGTGCCCCTTCCAGAAGTGTGGTGGGGGCCGGATAAATGGCCTCAAGGGGCCACATGTGGCCATAATTTGGGACCCCCCCAAAACAGTTTAACTGTTTTCTCACATTTGAGGTGGAAATGCTAATTGTTATAGAGGAAATTGTATTGCTGGAATTAAGATTAAAAATATCATAGAACCTCCAAAATTAAAACTAAAACAAATAAATGAAGGATGTCCATTGTCTAGACTAGGATATGCAACTGGATGGTAACCCGTAGAGTTGGTCCATTATCTAAACATTGTATCATGCCACCAAAGGATATAGTAAGTTCTTAGTAAATGTTTGTTGCAGGAGGCCCCAGGTCCTTTCTCCTGAACCTTTCTCCTGATGTTATCTTCCATTTATTCTGTATTGTATCTACATGGTTGTTTGCTTGTTTGTTTGTTTTTTTCTCCATTACGTGAACTCTTTTGAAGGAAGGGACTGTGTTTTTTGCCTGTTTTAAAAATATTCCCCCAGCATTAATATGTAAATGGAAAGCACATCATCCTTTGTTTTGAAGAGGATCAATGATATCAAGGGTGACATGTTGACTCAAGTGTGAATTAGATTTAAGTAAACCAGAATTGCCCAAAATCATCAACCTCACTTGCCCCAAGTTCTGTGGCAAGACAAAAGTCAGAATGACTGATAATGGCCTGAAATGCAGTGGATGACCTTGACTCTTCGATGTCTGATAAAGCTTTAAGCACTTTTAATACCTACTTTAGCCACTTTCATGGTCATTGGACCTAATCATTCTTATTTGCCCATTCTTAGAGACCAGTGAAAAAGTAGATGGTAAAATGAAAAAGGGAATGATCTTATCTTCTGTAACATTTGAGGGTAGGAGCAGAGGAAGTGCAGGCACAAAATATCTAATCATATGCAAAAAATTGAGTTGGTAGGAAGAGGTGGAGCCAAAATGGCAGAGTAGCACAGGAAGCTGGAATGGCTCTGAGAACTCTCTCAAACCAATCTTAAAGTAACACCTCAAAATAAATGCTGGGTGACAGAACCAACAAGGGGGTAGAGTGGAGTATCTCTTATGCAGAAAAATAGTTTGGAAGGAGGCAGAGAAGGTCTATTTCACTAGGGGAGTGCAGTCAGGATCAACCAGAAGAAAAACCACACAATGAAGAATACAAGCTGCCCAACCCTCACCTACTATTCCAGGTTCTGAACCTGGGCACACGCCAATGTTGAGATCTGATCCCTGATACCCTACCTAAGTCAACAATGGAGCACAGTCGCCCACTCTTTGAAGTTACAAACCCTAGCACCAGCCTGCAATGAGGCCCCAAGCCCTAGTGCAAGTCAGGCTGCAGGGCCTGGCCCATTCAAGCCCAAGTGGAGACACAGAGCTTTACCCTGGTCTGTAATGCAGCCCCAGACACCATCACAGGGTACTCCACAGTGCACTGGGCTGGTGAAAGCCCAGAGTGAGGCTCTGAGCCTCGGACCAATCCAGCAGTGAAGATCCAAACCTAAGTGCCACTTTAGTGCAAGGTAGTCTTTGCCTGGCTGGTGTTAATCTAAGGGGAGTCCCAGAGCCCCTCCCAAGCCAGCAGTGAGATCCTGAGCCCCAGGGCAAGGCAGTCAGTAGCTGCTTGGTAGGTGTAGCCCCAGGATGAGGCACAGGGTCCATGCCCAAGCCTGTAGTGAGACTCCAAACGCCAGTACAAGATAGTCTGCCGTGTACCTAGTCTGTGTAAGCCCAGGGTGAGGCCCAGAACTTTTGCCACTGCTTGAAGTGAGGCCCTGAGCCTCAGCACAAGGGAGCTCACAGTTTTCTGATCCCTCAATGCCATCAGCAGTTCCTAGAGGAGACTGAATTAGCAGTGGGAGGTGGCTTTCAGCCCACAGGCCATCATGCCACCTTGGAAAAACTGAAACTTGCAGAAACCTAGAACTAGAGCTGAGGGTAGCAGCAAAGAAAAATGGAAGTTTAAGAGAATGAACTCTCTACCCTGAGAATAGATTCCACCTTTAAGATAAAAGTAAAAGCCCTCCCCCACAAAAGGCTGGGAAAATGAACAAAGGAAGAGCAAGGTACAGATTTAGAAAGGGAGAGTAAAATCAAAGCAGTCATATGCAAAACTTCAAAGAAAAATGGAAATTGTGCTCAGGCTCTGGAAGATCTGAAAAAATGAATTGAAAAACTAAATAATAGAGGCAGAAGGAAAACAGGGAAGAAAAACAAGAGTAATGCAAAAAAGAAAATAATAACTTAAAGAGCAGAATTGGACACAAGAAGAGGCACAAAAATCCAGTGTTGAAAAGTTTCTTAAGAAATAGTACTTATCAAATAGAAAATGAGGTCTAAAGACTCATAAAAGAAAATAATTTCTTAAAAACTAGAATTGGGCAAATAGAAGCTAATGACTTCATGAGACATCAAGAAACAAAACAAAATTTAAAAAAATGAAAAATCTCATTGAAAAAACAACTGACCTGGAAAATAGATGCCAGAAAAATGATCTAAGAATTTTTGGACTATCTAAAAGCCATTATAAAAAAGCCTGGATATCATAATATAAGAAATTATCAGAGAGCACTACCATGGTATTCTTGAATAAGAGAATAAAAAAGAAATTAAAAGTATCAACTAGTTATCTCTTGAAATAAATCCCTAAATCCAGGAATATTATAGCCAAATTAAAGAGCATCTGGGCTAAGGTGAAAATACTGAAAGCAGCCAAAAAGAAACAATTTAAATATTATGGAGTCACAGTTAGGATTATTTAACTTAGCAGTTTCTATATTAAAGGATCAGAAGTTTTGGAATGTGATATTTTGGAAGTCAAAGGAACTATGTTTATAACCAGGAATCACCTACTTAGCAAAACTTAATGTATTCTTTGAGGAGAAGAAATGGTCATTTAATAAAATAGAAGATTTACAAGCATTACTGATGAAAAGACCAGATTTAAACAGAAAATGTCCAAATACAAGACTCAAGAGGAGCATAAAAAGGTAGATAAGAAAGAGAAAATTTAAAGGATTCAATGAGGTTGAACTGAATATGGTTTATATTCCTGCATGGAAAGGTAATATTTGTAACTCTTAAAGTTTTATCATTGTCAGAGTAGGTAAGAGGAGTGGGAGTAAACTGTAAATTAAGGGAAGAGGATTGCACTGAAAGAAAAGGGAATAGAGAAGTAAAATGAGGTAAATTATATCACCTAAAGACATGTAAAAAAGAACTTTTTCAATAGAGGGGAGAATGAAGGTGGTAACAGGCAAAATTTAAACCTTACTTTCACTGGAACTGGCTCAGTGAGGGAATATCAACCATACTCACTAGGGTATAGAAACCTAGATAGAGAAATGGGAGAGGAATAAGATGGGAGTGGAGAGGAATAATATAAGGAAAATACTTGTGAGGAGGGACAGAATGAAAGTAGAGAGAAAAAGTAAATCAAAAGAGGAAAATAAGATGGTATGGTATGGTAATATGGTAATATCACATATGGTAATCATAACTGAATATGAAAGGATGAACTCACTCATATGACAGAAGTGGATAGCACAGTGGATTATAAACCAGAATCCTACTATATATTGTTTACAAGAAACACATTTGAGGCAGGGAGACACACAGAGAAAAGGTAAGAGAATAGAGCAGAATCTTTTGTGCTTCAGCTGAAGTAAACAAAGCAGGGGTAGCAATCATGATCTCAGAAAAAGCTAAAGCAAAAACAGATTCTTTTAAAAGAGATAAGGAAGGCAATTACAGCTTGATAATATGTACTACAGACAATGAAATAATATCAGTACTAAACATATGTACCAAATGGCATAGATTCCAAATTTTTAAAGGAGAAATTAAATGAACATCAGGAGGAAATAAACAATTGTGAAATTGGAATATTACCCTAAAATTATGATTCCCAGGAGCCCACTCACTTCCTTTTGTTACATTCTGACATAGACAAGAGATAAATTGGGTGGAGTTCTGTGTCTAGCTCTCTTTCCTTCTTGTTGGTGGTTTTGGTGGAGAGGGGATGTTTGAGCGGGTAGAAAATTTAGTCATGTGATTCTGTTTTGTCAGATAATAAAGTTAAAAAATAATACTTGAAGTATTGGACATTAATTTAACTCTTACATTTATGGCAACCATGAAGAAATTGAATCTGTTGTTAGTGCTATAAGGGGCTTAGTAATTTCCCCATATTAAAAACTATACTAGTGGGGGATTTCAACCTTCCTGTCTCAGCACTAGATAAATCTAAACAAAAAATAAACAAGAAAGAAGTAAAGGAAGTGAATGAAATTTTAGAAAAGTTAGCTTTAATAGATCTCTGGAGAAAATTGAAAGGGCATAAAAAGGAATATATCTTCATTTTAGTAGTCCATGGTATAAACACAAAAACTGACCAAATATAAGGGTGTAAAAACTTCACAACCAAATATAGAAAAGCAGAGATAATAGATACATCTTTTCCAGATTATAATGCAATAGAAATTATAATCATTAAAGGTCCATGGAAAGAAAAAATAAAATTAACTGGAAATAAAATAATCTAATTCTTAAAAAGGGGTGGGCCAAAGAACAAATTATAAAAAACAATCAATAAGTTCACTAGTGTCAATGAGGAGACAATAAATAAAAATTTATGGGATGCAGGCAAAGCAGCACTTGTAGGAAAATTTCTATCTCTGAATACTCTGAATTAATAAAATAGAAAATAAAACAGATTAATAAATTTGGCATGCAACTAAAAAAACTAGAAAAAGAACAACCTAAAAATCCTCAGTTAAAGACTAATTTAGAAATCCTAAGATTCAAAGGAGAAATTAATAAAATTTAAAATAAGAGAAATATTAAGCTAAAAATTAGGAGTTTGTTTTAGGAAAAAAACAAATAAAATAGATAGGAAAGAAAAGAAGAAAATTAAATTACCCATATAAAAAATTAAAAGCATGAATTCACCTTCAACAAAGGGAAATAAAAGCAATCATTAGAACCTATTTTGCCGGATCATATGAAAGTAAATCTGGCAATCTAGGTGAAATGGATAAATATTTACAAAAATATAACTCGCCCAGATTAACAAAAAAAGGAAATATAATACTTACATAATAGTAAGGGCAGGTTGCAAAGGGAAAGATGGAACATTGAAAGAAGAGATGATTGACAGCAAAGACCATTGGTAGCAGAGGATGATGGGAGAGAAGAATGGACTTGGGAAAGCTCTGAGGATAAGGACTCAATTTTTGACAAAAACTGTTGGGAAATCTGGAAAACAATGTGGTAGAAATTAGGTTTAGATCAGTATCTCACACTATAACAAGATAATGTCAAAAGAGGTAGATGATTTAGACATAAAGGGTGTTACCATATGTAATTTAGGGGAACATAGAATAGTTTACCTGTCAGATCTATGGAGGAGGGAAGAATTTATGGCCAAACATGACATAGAGAACATTATAAAAGTTTTTGTACAAACAAAACCAATATAACTAAGATTAGCAGGGAAACAACAAACTGGGAAAAATTTCATAGCAAATTTCTCTGATAAAGGTCCCATTTCTCAAATATATAGAGAACTAAGTTAAATTTATAAAACTACAAGGCATTCCTCCAAATGACAACTATTTGATCATAAGATATGAACAAGAAGTTAAAAAAATCAAAGGTATCAATAATCATATGAAAAAATGTTCTAAGTCAGTCTCAATCAGTGAAATGCAAATTAATACAACTCTGAGGTACCACCTCATACCTATCAGATTGTCCAATATGACAGTAAAGGAAAGTGATAAATATTGGAGGGCATGTGGTAAAATTGAGACACTAATGCATTGTTGGTGTTGTTGGTGGAGTCATGAACTGATCCAACTATTCTGGCGGGCAATTTGGAATTATGCCCAAAAGGCTATAATTTAATGCATACCCTTTGATCCTATAATAGTAGGTCTATATCCAAAGAGATCCACAAGAAGGGAAGGACCAACTTATACAAAAATATTTATAGCAGCCCCTTTTGTTGTGGCAAAGAATGGAAATTAAGGGGATATCCATCAATTAGGGAATGACTGAAGAAATTGTGGAATATGATGGTCCTGTAAGAAATTATGAACAAGAAGATTTCAGAAAGAGCTGAAAAGACATACATGAACTGATGCAGACTGAAATCAGCAGAACCAAGATAACATTATACACAGTAACAGCAATATTGTAAAATGATCAACTGTGAAAGAATTAGCTACTCTCAGCAATGCAATGATCCAGGATAATTCTGCCTACTTATGACAAAGAATGCTATCCACCTCTAGGGAGTCTGACTGCAGAACAAAACATACCATTTTTTACTTTAGTTTATTTGGGTTTTTGTTTTAGGGTTTTGTTTTATATGATTATTCTCTTATGAAAATAAATAATGTGGCAATATGTTTTGCATGATAATTCATGTATAACCCAGATCAAATTGCTTATCATCTCTGATAGGGGGAATGGAGGGAGGGAAGGAGGGAGACAATTTGGATCATATAACTTTAGAAAACTTAGGTGGAAAATTGTTCTTACATGTAATTGATAACAAAAAATGTCTTTAAAAAAACTCTTTCATAAAAAAATAAGTTTGCATACCATATACTACATGATGCTACAATAGATACTGAATGATCTCATTAGAAAAGTTTGCATAATTTAAAAATTAAAAGAGAACCCTATCAAGCACCTTTCACTGTCTGACTAGGGAGAGAATTTTTAAGCCAATAAAGGTTTTCAAAGACAATATTTTTCATTTACATGAACTTGAAGAGCCTTTGCACAAACAAAATCAATGTAGCTAAGGGGAAACATTGATTGGGGAAAATCTTTGTATCAAATAACTCTGATAAACATTTTACATGAAATATGTAGAGGGAATTGACTAAGATATACAAAACCAAGAACTTCTTCAGTGGGTAAGAGGACAAAAGAGATGAATAAGTAGTTTTCAAAAAAGAAATGCTAGTTATTAACAACCACATTAAAGATTACTCCAAATAACTAATAATAAGAAAAATACAAATTAAAACATTTCTAAGGTTTCATTTTTTCCCTGAAAATTGGCAAAGATGACAAAAGTTAGAAATGACATGGGAAGACTGTGGAAAAATAGGCAAACTATTGATGAAGTTGTCCATTTATCCAACCCATATGGAAATCAATTTGGAAGTATGCTAAAAACAAAAGTGATTAAAAGTTGATGCCCCAAATGTAGTCAGAGACAGATCCTATATATGGTCAAATATTAATAGAAAGACTTTGCCTGTGGTAGCAGAGACCTAAAACATGAGATACCTGTAACTTATAGGAATGCTAAACAAATTGTGGTATATAAGTATAATAAATTATTACACTGTAAGAAATGATAAACATGGCCAATCTTATCACACTTGCTACCAGGAAGCTGAGGGCTGGTGGATCTCTTGAGCTCAGGAATTCCAAGGTGTATAATAGGAATAAAGACAGTCATGTCTCTACACTAAATCTGGCCCCATCATGATGAACCTCTGGAAGTAGAGGACTATGAGGCTGCCTAAGGAGAAGTGAACTGTTTCAGGTTGGAAACAGAATGGATCAAAGTTTCTCCTTGCAATCAGCAGTGCAGTCAGCCCATAAGTGATTGTCACACTTACAGCCTGCATAAGTTAGGAAAACACAGTTTCAAGAAAAGAAAGGAAAAGTGACAAATATGAAGAATTCATAGGAGCATGGGAAGATTTATGTCAATCAATACAAAGTAAAGTAAGCAGAAACACAAAAAAATTATAATTAATGACTACAACAATGTAGACAGAAAGCAAAAAAAAAAAAAAAAAAAGAAACAAAATGCTGTGAAATTATAATGACCAAACTTGGCCCAAAGAAGAGGTGAGAAAAGGCATCTTCCTCTCTTCTTGGAAAAGGTGAGGGACTATGGACATGAAAAATTGTGTATATGGAAATGAACATATTTTACTAGACTACTCCCTCTTCTTTTTTTTTCTTCCCTCTCTGCTCCCTCCCTCCCCTCTGGCTCACTGGGCAGGGAAGTGACTGGTAACATGAAACAAAAGATATAAATAAAATATATTAAAAGAGGAAAAAAAAGAAATTAAACTGGGCTTCTGATGAATATATTTACAGAGAGAATGAATTTATCTTGTAGATGAGATCAGTCCTAATGCCACCATCAACACCGTCAGAAATTGAATTAAGAAATATCCAGTTCCCCTATAACTTTCAAACATCATCGATGTCTTTGGATCAGATGCCAAAGGATGACTGGGACCAGGTATGTGAAGCCAAAATAAATGCCTATGAATATTCTTTAAAAATGTAGATATTGGGGGCAGCTGGGTGACTCAGTGGATGAAGAGCCAGGCCCAGAGATGGGAGGTCCTAGGTTCAAATCTGGCCTCAGACCCTCCCTACCTGTGTGACCCTGGACAAGTCACTTAACCCCCATTGCATGGCCCTTACCACTCTTCTGCCTTGGAGCCAATACACAGTATGCATACTAAGACAGAAGGTAAGGGTTTTAAAAAACGTAAATGTTTTCAGAATATCGAAGATGTTTATTTTGTGGTGAATGGATACAGACAAAATGATTTCTTCCTAGATGAATACACACATACACACAGCCAAAATTATTTTTTTGGATCAATTATTGTGTGCTTATTTTGAGAGGTAATACAGATTGGAGATCTAACAGAAAAGTATAATTACACACGTATAGATCCTGAGAGATGTATATACAGTTTTATGGTGGGGTGCATATGCTATGGAAGAAGACTACATTGTTCACAATGCTGAATTGTCTAATAATGGGTGCCAAATTTCATTTAATTGATAGTAAAATTAGATATTATAATATATTATTATTTAAATATTAAGCTCCTTTTATGCCAGTTTTAATTTCCTTTGGTGAAGGACCTTCTAGGGGTCATAGAAAAAATGGTACGAGATTATGGTTTCGAGACTTTGCGATGAAGCCATCATTGAAGCATTTCTTACAATCCAGAATAGTGACATGATGTGACTAGTTTGGTTGTGAGAGTTCTGACGATCGGGCCATTGTGAGAGCAGAGCTGCGGGCTTTCGAGTGGTTCCTCTTTACCAAAGGCTAGTTAGGGGCTCCTCTGGGAGTTTTCTATACCGATGAAGTCACGAGGCGTGTGCACATATATATATACCAATCAATCCCTCTATGTAGTGTGTGTATTTGTACAATTGTATGTGCACATGTATTATGAGCATATACCCATGTATATATGATATACCCTCGTGTACATATATGTGTATGTTCTCATATATATATATATAAAAATATATATATATATGCTAAGCATCCATGGCACAGTCATGGCTTTTGAATTAAAGAATATCCAGGTTCAAGTCTGCCTCTTTTATGCATTAACTATCCCAGATTATGTCACTTAACCTCTCACTTCCCTAGGCAACTCTCTCAGATTTGGGAACTGCAAGCTGGAGAGAAAGTACCAATATGAATTAATGGAGAGAATGACCCTATTTGGGAATTTCCTCTATCATTGAAATCACAGGTCCAATTCCTAGTCCTTTTAAGAGACTGAAACTTGGGGGCAGGTTTCTGTTGTCAATGAGATGCCTCTCATTGAATCCCCCCCCCCCCCCATCACTTCTTTGGGTCTTAGAGATCGTGCAGGTCTTTCTGTGGTTTCTGGTTTGAACACCCTGACCAGTGAGTGCCCCACTTTCCTCTAGACTTGGTCCTTTAATCACCCACATTGGAGGCACCTCTGGAGAAAATAGACAGGAAGGAAGAATTTGTGGTCCATGAAGCAGTGAGTGACTTGGAGCAGTGAGTCTCCAGGCCAGACCAAATACTTAGAACCATAGCTTTTGAGCTACATATGAGGCCACTTATTCCAACTTCTTCATTTCACAGAAGAGGGCACGAAAGCCTATAGAGATTTAGTGACATACAGCTAGTGACAGAGGTGGGATTTAAGCCCAGGCAGCAGCAGCAAAAGCAGTAACAGTTAATTAACATTTATATATTGCTATAAGTTTTTAAAAATACTTTTCACATATTATCTCATTTGAATCTCAGAGCAAACCTGTGGTAAAGGTGCTATTATTTTTCTCATTTTATGGGTGATGAAATTGAGACTGAGAGAGGTTAAGTGACTGACCCAGGGTCACAGAGCTATTAAGTGCCTGAGACAGAAAGTGAGCTCAGATCCTTTAGCTTCAAATCTGACTCATTTCCTTCCTTCCTTCCTTCCTTCCTTCCTTCCTTCCTTCCTTCCTTCCTTCCTTCCTTCCTTCCTTCCTTCCTTCCTTCCTTCCTTCCTTCCTTCCTTCCTTCCTTCCTTCCTTCCTTCCTTCTTTCCTTCCTTCCTTCCTTCCTTCCTTCCTTCCTTCCTTTCTTCTTTCCTTCCTTCCTTCCTTCCTTCCTTCCCTCCCTCTCTCCCTCCCTTCTCTCTCTCTCTCTCTCTCTCTCTCTCTCTCTCTCTCTCTCTCTCTCTCTCTCTCTCTCTCTCTCTCTCTCTCTCTCTTTTCTTTCTTTCTTTCTTTTTTCTATCTTATTCTTGTTCTCCTCCTCCTCCTCCTCCTCCCCCTCTTTCTCTTTCTTCAAATACCTCTTACTTTTTGGCTTAGTATCAATTCTAAGAGAGAAAAGTGGCAATAGCTAGGCAATTGGGTCTAAGTGACTTGCCCAGGGTCACACAGCTGTGAAGTACCTGAGGCCAGATTTGATCCCAGATCCTCCTGACTCTAGTCCTGGCACCCTATTCACTGTACCATCTTGCCGTCCCTCTGTTGTTCCTAATTGCATGGAAAACTATAGGTTGAAGGATTTAATGTGAAAGCAATTCACTCAGAAGGCATAGCATTAAATAGTTTGATCTGGACCTTTTATCCCAAAGACTCACATAGACTTCATCTCTGAAGACTGACATATTCTTAAAATATTATGGAAGGGGGATTGGCTTACACATTACACATAATGAAGAAGTACATTATACTAACTGCTACTGGTAGGCATGATTAATCAGAGGAGGAAAACATCAAAGCTCCGTAAAGAAGACCTCCTGTCAAGGGGTAGCTAGATAGCTCAGTGGATAGAGAGCCAGGCCTCCAGACAGGTCCTGGGTTCAAATTTGAACTCCTACACTTCCTAGCTATGTGACCTTCAATCACTTAACCTCAAATGCCCAGCTCTTGCTGGTTTTCTCCCTTGTAACCAATAGTAAGTATTGATTCTAAGACAGAAGATAAAGGTTTAAAAAAAAGAATACCTCTCATTCTAGCAAGATTGGGCTCCTCCTCATATCTTCTTTTACTTCCCTTTGTGTTTACCAATCTGACTTCTGGTTTGCCTTCATTGCTTTAGACTAATAACTCTTACAGAAGTAAGATATTATTACTCTTTTCTTTAGCTTTCTGTTTATAAAAAGTTATAAAAATCATAAATAATCAGACTAGTTGGCCAATTTTTAAAATTATTTTTTCTCTAAGGAAAATCACACCTTTAAGAGGTAAAATATTTTTCTAAGACATATATGAAAGTCAGTCAATAAATATTTATTAAATACATACTGTATGCCAAATACTGTGCTAAGTTCTAGGAATACAGAAAAAGGCAAAGTCTTTGCCCTTAAGCAGCTCACAATCTGGGGCAGCTGGGTGGCTCAGTGGATTGAGAGCCAAGTCTAGAGACAGGAAGTCCTGGTTCAAATCTGGTCTCAGATACTTCCCAGCTGTGTGACCCTGGGCAAGTCACTTGACCCCCATTGCCTAGCCCTTACCACTCTTCTGCTTTAGAACCAATACACAGTATTGATTCTAAGATGGAAGGTAGGGGTTTAAAAAAAAGCTCACAATCTAATGGTGGGGATAATTAAAAATAAATTTATACAGGATAAATTTGAAATAATTAGTGGAGGGAAAGTACTAGAATGGAGATTAGTAAATGCTTCTTAAAGAATGTGGGATTCTGGCTGGACCTGAAAGAAGGCCAAGAAGTCAGGAGGCAGAGGTGAAGATGTTCAAATAAGAAGAATTCTGCACTTCTCAATCCATCCTTACCGTACTCACACTGGCACATGTTCTGAGGGGGAAGGAACATTTTGAAAACCATTAAATTATGCTTAAATAATACTTATATTCACAATATGTAATTGCTTGTTTAAAGGCACCCTTATACTTTGAAGAAGTCCTTTAGTGAAATGAAAACATAGTGAGCTTTGCTCCTAAGGATTGAAATAGAAAACTTCATAAAGAACATAAGATCTTATATATATATATATATATATATATATATATATATATATATATATATATATATATATATGCTTATACTCATTGAGAAATGAAGATCGATATTGACCCTTTTGGATTCCATTGACCAAACTCTAAGATGTTTTCTCATTTTCCTCAATGATTTTAGCACCTGAATTAGGGTTCCTCTTTACCTTAACTCCTTCAATAATTCTCAGCAACTTCATTATTTACTTATGACCTTTGTCCTTGAGGCTCAGCCTCCACTCTACTTCAGCTACTCTTTGAGTACTCATTGGTAATGGCTTAAATCTCACCATCATTCAAAATTCCAAAATAATAAGCTCCCCGCCCCACCTTCTAATCACTCTTTTTGTTCTTTTGCCCTCATTCCTTCTGTAGTTGCCTTCTATTTTTATTGAAAACTTTCATCCTTTGATCCCTCATGATCCTTTACAACTCACCCCCTACTATGACTTTGCTTTTCAACCTTTACATATGGTACTGCTGTTCTTAAACTGGCTTCCTGTGCGACGTGGGAATCTTGTTTCCCTGACCTCTTTCCGTACCTACCCTGATAGCCTCTCATTCTGAGTAATTCCCAGCAACTGTGGGAAAATACTGTCATTTGAAAATTTATCTCTTACTCTCTAACTCACTCTTGAAAAAATTCCCTTCAAATCTTCTCTTCTCTTCCCAAGCTCCCACCTCTACTGCTACCCTCTCTCTTAGAAGATGATCTCACTTTCTTCTTTACCAGGAAAGGCTGAGACAAATTCTCTTATTCAATGTTCTTCATGTCTCAGATCCTCTCTTTCCTCATCTCTTTGTTCCTTTAGTCCTGTTGTCACAAAGAATATGATGGTAGTTCCCTGTGGATCATCACTCCTCTATCTCTGACAACTCTCTTCCATTTCCTTAAGGACCTCATTCCATCTCCTCTTCACTCCTTCCCTGTCTACCAGCTCCCTTGCCCTTCTGCATATATTTTTAGCTTTTTCCTATTCTGAAAGGTAATACCTTAACCATATTACTTTATCCCCTAAGCTATTGCCCTAGTAATGCCACAGAACAGAGGTCTGGATACAATGCTTGTGGATCTGACTAAGGTCTTTGATACTGTCAATCAAAAAGGCTTGTAGAAGATCCTGGCAAAATGTGGTACTGTACTCCAGCGTCATGACAGCGTGCTTGCATGGGCTCTGGATAGTGGATCATCCTGTCACGCTTTCCAGTGGAGAGAAGCAGGGCTGTGTTTGCTCGTGGGCTTGATGTCTTGGGAATGTTGTCCCGTACTTCCAGAAGCATGAAAACCACATTGAGGTAAGCTACCACACTGGTGGTACATCACTTACCTCAGAAAGGCTACAAGCCAAGGCTGAAGTGGAAAGGGAGCTGGTATACCCCCTTCTTTCAGATGGTTGTGTCCTCAAGGCAGCTTTGGAGACTGAAATGCCACAGAGCATGGACTGATTCTCTGGTGCTCCTGATCGTTTGGGCCCAACCACGAACATGAAGAAACCAGCCAGTGCCACCCCATTCACACAGGAATCTGTTGTTTAGAGCCAATGGAAACTTTTGGAATGGATAAGTTTACTGCCCGTGGCAGAATTGAATGATATGTAGATGATGAAGCTGACTCGTACATTTCCAGAAGTAGCTCAATGTTTGAATTGCTTTAGGAAGATTCTGAAGATCACCTGGCAAGGGAAAGCACTGGGCATGGAGGTCATTTCTCAAGCTAAACGGTCAAGCATTCGAATTCTACCTCAGAGGGCACAGCTCCAATGGGGAGAGCACATTGTTTGAATGCTAACTGTACGTTTGCCTAAAAGCCTCTGTCATGGAGAACATAAACAAAGACATCAAAGACATCAAAAGAAGTGACACAGGGACAAGGGTCTCCCTGAAGACCTTTTCTAACAATTGTGAGGCTTGGGAGATATTAGGCAGGACTGTCCAGCCCGGCATTCCTGCATTAAGGAAGGCACTGTGTCCCAAATATGCAAATGAGCTATTTGTGCCCAGCATGTGGTAGACCCTTCCAGACTCACATGGTGTGATCAGCTATAGTCCGAGACATTGTGCATTGACTCCAACATAGTAATGTCGTTTTGTTCCTCTTTGAATACGAAGGACAGCAACTAACCGGTCTTTTTCCTTCATCGATAAACATCTGGTCTGCAACGCATGCCTCCATTTTCCTACCAGCATTCACTCTTCAATCTCCTTGCTGTCACTTTGCTGAAACTTCTCTTTCTAAACAGACAATTTTTACTTGCCAAGTTCATTTCTTAGTTTTCCTTTCATTTTCTATAGCATTTGTCCTTGTTGGCCCCTTCTCCCCTTCCTTATTTTATCTTAGCCCTTGACTTTTTCATTTCTTGATTTTTTCATTTTTTATTGTCATTCAAAACACATTTCCATATTGGTCATTGTTGTTAGAGTGCACTCATTCATAAGCCAAACTCCAAAATAAAACTGAAGATACATTGAAGTGAAAGATGACTCCAACAGTTCTTTCTCTGGAGATGGACAGAATTCCCCATCATCGGTCTTTCAGCATTATCCTAGATCATTGCTCACAGTAGATCATCATACAAGATTGCTCTTATTGTGTGCCATGTTCTCCCAGTTCTGCTTATTTCGCTCTGCATCAGTTCCTGTGGATCTTTCCACCCTTTTTCCTGAAACCATCTTGCTTATCATTCCACAGAGCACAATAGTATTCCATTACATGTACCACAGTTTGTTCAGCCATTCCCCAATGGATGGACATCCCCTCAGTTTCCAATTCTTTGCCACCACATAAAGAGCAGCTATAAATATTTTTATACAAGTAGGTTCTTTCCCCCTTTTTATTATCTTTGACTCTCCCTTGGCTTTCTAAGCACTATTCTGTAAGGACAATATTCTCTACAAGATTATTGTTTGTTATATACAGTCTGAGAAAGATCGTATTTTTATTGAGCCTTGTTCCATTCAAAAATATTTTCTTTTTTTTAGGTAGAATTTTTTCCCTAGAATTGCCACTCATTCAGTATGTTTCCATGACTATCTATTCTAGTTACCTATATTTTGTTCTCCTTTTAGGTGAAGGGGATTAACAATAAGGTCTGTGGTTACTTAAGCAAGTCTGTTCCTTTCAAAGGTCATAGAATATCTTCTTAAGGCCTTCCCCCTCTACCAGTGTTCCTTGATATTTTTCTGATACCATGTAAGATAGCTAAGTGGTGTAGTAGATAGTGATGGACTTTGAGTCAGAAAGATCTGAATTCTAATCCTACCATAAACATTTATTAGTATGTGACCCTGTCCAAGTCATTCAAACTCTCTTAGCTCCAGTTTCCCTGTGTATAAAATGGGTATAATAACACATACCTCACAGGGCTGTTATGAAGAGCCCACATTCTTCTGGGAGGACAGAATATATACATAGCTAAGTAATAAAAATATAATTTGAAAGAGAGAGCAGTAATAAGAGGAGATGGGTTGAGGATGAGAAAAGGCACTATGGCAGAGTATGTCCTTGAGCTGGCCTTGAAGGATTCAAAGAAGTTGAGGGGAGGATGGAATGCATCCAAGAGTGTGGAGTAGCCTATACATGTGGAGGTAGAAGGGAGAATGCTGGGGTCAGGGAACAAATAAATCTTTTGTGCCGAAAAAATTGGATTCACTTAGGGGAATAATGTGAAATAATTCTAGAAAGGTTGGAGAGAGCTAGACTATGGAGAATTTCAAATGCCAAGCTAAGGAATTTTTACTTTATCCTAGGGGTATTTGGGAGCCACAGAAGATTCTTGAGCAGCAAGGTGATATGATCCTAAGTGCATTTTTTTATTTGGTCATTTGAACCATGTCCAACTCTTTGTAACCCCATTTGAGGTTTCCTTAGCTGAGGTACTAGAATGGTTTACCATTTTCTTCTCCAGCTGTTACAGATGAGAAAACTGAGGCAAACTTGTCTAGGGTCACACAGTTAGTAAATGTTTGAGATCAGATTTGAACTCAGGCCTTCCTGATTCCAGGGCTGTGCTCTATCCACTGTGCCACTTCACCGTTCAAATGCATTTTAGGAACATTCTTTTGCCAGCTGTGTGGATATTGTATTGGAAAAATGAGAGACTAGAATCAGGCACAACTCGGAGAAGAGGTAATCAAAGTATGAATTATGGGATAGTCATTTATCTAGAGACAAGGGGATAAGTATTAGAGATGTGAAGGCAGAGTTAACAAGATTTATCAATTGATTAGTCATAGAGAGATAAGGGATAATGAAAAGTCCAGGATGGCTCTGAGATTATGAACCTGCCTAACTAGAACAGAAAAGGGAAGTCTGATGGAGGAATAGGTTTAGGGAACAAAGTAGTACATGGCGGTAAATGAAATCATGTACTCTTTAATATGAGTGTTAATCAACTCAAAATTCTGGAAGAAGAGACTCCACATTGTCCGGAGGGCTGGTTTGAACTGGTGAATATAAGCAGAGTAGCTCTCGGATTCTTCCTTTTAGTGATTTTAATTCAATTCAAAGCAAATAAGCATTTAATGAAATGTTTGCATGTCTAAAATGGTGCTTCTTACTCCACATTTAAAGAGTCAGGAACCACCCCCAAATGCCCTTTCTCGCTTTTTCATGATCCTTTTTCTCTCCTCTGATAATTTATTCAGTCTCCATTCCCTACTTCCAGCTAATCCTCAACAAAGCTATACTCTAGGAAATGGTGAGGGTCATATTTGGGCAAACACAGAGTTGAAAAGGAACTTATTCTGGTTCTCTTCTTGATCCTTATTTGAATTTGAAATGAAATTGAATAATGTTAGTGGGAAGATTCCTTAATAAGTAACATATATTGGACATACATTGTGTGTGAAGGCAATTGGCAGCATGGTATTTTGGCTGTCTGAATAAAAGGGACAGTTTAGTGGTGTGGATGAGACTAATGCCAAAATAAAGTAAAATCTCCATTAAAGACGCTTTCCTGAAATGTAGGGATAGGGACTAGACCTATGACTTCATTAGTAGAGTCTGGGGGAATCTTAGGTGAGAAAATTGCTGTTTACTCATGCAGCCTGGCGCAATCTCTGCAACTTTTTGTTTTAGAATGTTACTTAGAACATTAAGAGTTAAGTGATTTGCTCAGGTCACATAGCTAGTAGTTTTAGAGATTAAACTTGAACTTGGGTCTTCTTGGCTTCCAAGCTGACTCTTTATGCCATGAATGTCCCCTCAGAGAAGTCCACAGGCACTCTTTGCTTCCTACCTGCAATGCAGCCCTGGAAGTTATCTCAGTAGGTAGAATGCTCCCCCAAATGGATTGCTCCCCTCTATATCTTCTCAGGCTCTTCTGCCTTGAGCTTCTATTACTCAAGTGTAATTCTGATGACTTTAATAGGGATCATGGAAACTGACAGAGTACACAGAAATACTTTTTCTACATCCCTTAATGAGTGAATTGATAAGATAGGAAGCAGGGAAAAGCAAAGATTGTCTTAAATGAATGGCCTGTAGTTTGGTTCATTCACTTGGTGGTTAGTAAATTCCTGCTTTATGCAAGCCAGGCTCCTGAAGGGGTTTATTTTGTTTTGGTTTTTGGTCCAAACCTGTAATTCATCCATGTAAGAAACTCTCATTGTATAAACCTTCTACTCAGCATGGGCAGCTCTTCAGTAATGTAAAATCTTAGAGCGGAGATCCTTTACCTGTTTTTTTTGTCTTGGATCCCTTTGCCAGTTTAATGAAGCCTATGAACAGACCCCCTTTTAGAATGATATTTTAAATGCATAAATGAAATGCATTACAAAGGAAACATTATATTGAAATACAGATATCTAAATATTGGGGAAAACGCCTAAACAAAGCAGGGTCAAACACCCCAGATTAAGAACCCCAGGCCTAGAGGGCGCTTTGAGAATGAGGTGACTTGCCTATTATCATACAATAATTTACCATTGACCACAGTTGAAGGGGCAAGACTTTAGCCCAGGTCTTCCTAACTCCAAAGCCAATCCCAGAGCAAAGGTGTATACACAGTAACTAATATAAAATAAACGATGATAAGAGAGGTATGAACACAATACTATGAGAGTTCAAATGATCTTTTCTATTTAGGAGAATCAGGAAAAGCTTTGGAGAATGTGGCATTGAACCTTGGCCATAAATAGGTAGGATTTCACTGGATTGAGACTGAGGGGAGGATGGGTAAGACATTTCCAGATAGAGCTAAAATGAACAAGTCTTTGAATATCATTAATCAGAAAAATATTATTAAAAACTATTTTTAAATTGTGATAGCCATTTCCTTTTTTAAGATAGTCACTGACATTACTTTAACTGTCAGACATTATAAGGATAACTTCTCCCCCCTTTTTTATAACCCTCACCTTCCTTCTTGGAATCAATACTGTGTATTGGTTCCAAGGCAGAAGTGCAGTAAGGGCTAGGCAATGGGGGTCAAGTGACTTGCCCAGGGTCACAGAGCTAGGAAGTGTCTGAGGCTAGATTTGAACCCAGGACTTCCCATCTCTGGACCTGACTCTCAATGCACTGAGCTACCCAGCTGCCCCCAAACCACCCCTTTTAACATAGTAACTACTCTTTGTAAAAGAAAATTAAATTGTTTTTATTTTTAAAAAGTAAAGAAATTTAATTGAGTGTCAAACTCCTAAATGAAGAGTTTTGGGTTTTAGTCAACATTTACATAGGTAGAAATCCAGATCATTGATCCTTTCCCTATTATAAAGTCATTTATAATCCTTAGATGAAATATTTTTTGCATCAATAGAATATACAGAGAGAAATGCTCAGTCATTTGAGATCTGCTACTATTTTTCAAAATACATTATTTTAAATAATGAAAAATTCTATTTTATTTCCACAGAGCTATTTTTTAAAAAAAGCATTTGATAGGGCTGGAAAGTGATTCAGTGGATAGAAAGCCAGGCTTGGAGGTAGGACATCTTGGGTTCAAATCTGACCTCAGACACTTCCTAGTTTATATGACTATGGGCAAGCCACTTTACCTCAATTGCCTAGCCTTTATTGCTCTTCTGCCTTCTGTAATTGAAAATGGGTTTGACAAATATAAGAATTAAAAAAAAAATTATTGTGGTTGCCATTTATAAAATTAACTCTTAAGTCACGAGCCTGTTAGCAGCTTTAGTAGTTTTATTACAGCAGGGTAGAGATAGTAAATAGGGAAATGTAGGAAGGCAATAGGGGTATTGTTTAGCCTACCACTCTAAATCTGCTCTGAAGAAATCTTTAGCCTACCACTCTAAGTCTGCTCTGAAGAAATCTAACTCACTCCCCAACAAAGTTCCAATGCAGAAGTACAATGCAGAAAAATCCAATGCAGAGACACCAACTCAGAGGTCCTCCCTCAGCAAGAGCCACCAGCACAGCAGAAACAGAAAAAATGGTTACTCAGAATGCTCTTGACTGGCTTTTATAAGCAGTTTTCTCCATGTCACTTTCTGTCTCTCTGGTTTCTCCTTCCTTTCACTGTGGGCTGATCTATCACATCTCAGGAACCAATCAAAGTCTCCCAATTTGCCTAGCACTGCCCAGGAGTCAGTGTTTGTGGGACCCACTTCCTGTCCTCTGAGGGTATGAACTCTTATGAAAAAGATTCACAGATTCCTGACTAAGTTAAAAGGGTGGAGCACTCCAAGTACTTGATTAAGTTTAAGATAAAAAAAAATTCCTTTTCATACTTGGAACCTATAAGATGGAAGGTAAGATTTTTTTTAAATCATTTGATAACATTGGTAAGTTTCTTCTATGTTGAATTAACTATAAACTTGTTTTTCCCTGATCTTTTCCTTTCACAAATGAACACTTAAAAATTTGCCTGGATAAATGTAGGCTATGGTATTTCAAATGTATTTGCTTTCTAGAAGAGAATCTTTGTACTACATATAGATAAAGAGAAGGAAAGGAAGAAAGGGAAGGAAGGAAAAAAGAGGGAAAGGAATAGAGAGGGGAGGAAGGAGGGAAAGAAGGAAGGAAGGAAGGAAGGAAGGAAGGAAGGAAGGAAGGAAGGAAGGAAGGAAGGAAGGAAGATAGAAAGGAAAGAAGGAAGGAAGGAAAGAAGGAAGAAAATTAAGGAGTCATACCTTTATTTGGTTTGGGCAGTCAACTCAATCTAAGAGCAAGACATATCTTATACTTCCAAGAATAAAAGGTAAAGACCAAGTGGGCCATATGTGGTAAACCTTAATGCAGAGCCAACATATCCAAATATGCAAACTTCAGCAAGCTTAGTGGGCTAGTACAGAAGCATTCATCTGCAGTGAGTGGGACTCACTTGCTGACATTTTTAGACAAATGCTTGATGATATGAATGCCAGGATAGTTAGGTCCATTGCCCCTATCAAAACAGCATTCAGCAGAAATTACTGTTCATTGAGAGCCCTTTATCTTCATGCTGCATTCAGGTATCTGAAAATATGGTAGAATGACTACATCAGCACCATAACCAGCAATTTGACTCAGACTATGGTCAACATGACCGTGATTGCTAGCATTATTCCCTTCATCTCTCTCCTTCCTTATTTTCCATCTTCTGGCCCCCAAATGTAGGCAGGGATGCTCAGATTTATTCTACGTGACATTGCTGAAACTTGATAGTCAGTTATAGAGTATTGCTAATGTCTACTTTCTTCATGTAATCCTCTTGGCCATATGCCTTCTAGTTGATAAGGTAGTAGCAGTGTCCTCTCATCTACTGATAACTCAATTTCTTTTGAATCATTTATTCTATCATCTGTTCTGGATGTATCAGAATTTAGCATTGTGTTGTTGATTAGGGTATCCCAGAGAAAGTACAAGCTTAAGGTAGGAAACATAAATTGAGTGGCTTTTAAATGTCTTCATTCTTTTAACATCATAGTTTGCTTTGTTAGATATGAAATGCAAACTTGTTGTCTTTGTCAAGACAAACCTAGGAATTATATGAACACAATTACAAAACACTCTTCACACAAAGTCAAATCTAAATAATTATAAAAACATTAACTGCTCATGGGTAGACAGAATCAATTTAATAAAAATGACAATTCTACCTAAATTAGTTTACCTATTTAGTCCTGTACCAAACTACTAAAATTTTATTTCATTGACCTGGAAAAAATAATAACAAAATTAATCTGGAAGACCAAAAGTTGAATCATAACAAGGGAAATAATATTAAAATGTGAAGGAAGGTAGCCTAGCAGTGCCATATCTCAAACTGTATTACAAAGTAATAATCATCAAAACATCTGGTATTGGCTAAGAAATAAAGAAGAGCATCAATGAAATAGATTAGGTATACAACATAACAGTGACAAATGATCAGAGTAACCTAATGTTTGATAAACTCCAAGATTCAAGCTTTGGGGAGAAAAACTCAGTATTTGACAAAAGCTGCTGGAAAAACTGGAAAACAGTATGGCAGAAGCTAGATATAGACCAGCATCTCACACCATATACCAAGATAAATTCAAAATGGATAAATGGATTAAATAAAGGGTGATAACATAAGCAAATGAGACAGAATAATCTGCCTGTAAAACCTATGAATAAGGGAAGACTTTGTGAATAAATGAGAGATAGAGAGCATTACAAGATATAAAATGGATAATTTTGATTACATTAAACTAAAAGTTTTGCACAAAGATTAGAAAGGGAACAAAAAAATGGGGAAAATTTATAGCAAGTGTCTCTGACAAAGGTCTCATTTCTCAAATATTTAGAGACTAGGGTCAAATTTATCAGATTACAAAGCATTCCCCAATTGATAAATGGTCAAAAGGATGTGAATAGGCATTTCTCAGATGAAGAAACTAAAAATACCTATAGTCAAATAAAAAAAGCTGCAAATCTTTATTGATTAGAGAAATGCAAAGTAAAACAACTACTAGATACCACCTCACCCCTATCAGATTGCCTAATATGACAAAAAATGGAAAAATGATAAATGTTTGCAGGGATGTGGAAAAATTGGAACACCAATACACTGTTAATGGAATTGTGAATGGATACAACCATTTTGGAGAGCAATCTGGAACCACATCAAAGGCTATAAAGCCATGCATACCTTTTGACCCAGCAATATACACTACAAAGAGATCAAAGAAAGGGGGAAAGGACCTATTTGTCTCATAACATTTATAACCACTCTTTTTGTGGTAGTAAAGAATTGGAAATGGAAGAGATATCCCATCAGAATTGGGGAATGACTGAACAAGTTGTGCTACATATATGTATATGCATATACATATATGTAATGGAATATTATTGTGCTATAAGAAATGACTAACAACAATTTCAGAAAAACCTGGATTTGTAGGAACTGATGCAAAGTGAAGTAAGCAGAACTAAGAGAACATTGTACCTAGTAACAGCCATATTGTTAGATGATTTACTGTGAAGGACCTAACTATTACCAGCAATGCAAGATTCTAAGATAGCGCCAAGGGACTTCTGATGAAAAAGGCTATGTACTCTATGTTTCTTCTTCCACAAGAAAACAAACATGTAATGCATGATTTAAAAAAAAAAGAAAAATAGAAATGAGCATCATTAGAACTTTTCCTATACTGTGAGCTCCATGAAGTCAGTGATCACATCTTTTCCAAACTTTCTCTCTCTCAGCATGTAGCATAGTTATTGACAATGTTTTTAATTTGCTTACTCTATTTCCTCATTGATTTGCCTTGAGAAACTGTTGTAAACAGTAGCTGAACTCAGAGGTGTCTTATTATAAGTGTTGTCAATATTGTCCATGACCATCATCTGATATAACTCAAGACTGCCTCATCAGGGATCATTTTCCAAAAGGAAGTACCATGCCATAGGTGGAGGGCAGGCGATGTTAGCGGTAGGAGAGTATTTCAATATATGTGTGTGTTATGACTGGGACCCAGTTATTTTGGACTGGGGCCAATGGTCCCTAATCTAGAACTATATATAAGTTCTCTCTCTCTATATATATAACTAGAAATATATATAAGACACTTTTTCTTCATTTCAGCTCTGAATTATATTGCTGGAGCCATCTTTTAGCATGCAAAGGTCACTCTATCTCTATGATTTCTAAGTCCAGCCTTTCTGAATATCCCATGACCTTTTCTTCTACTAGACCAGACAGTTCTTGATAGTCATTTCTCCATAGTAACTGCCTTCTTTATAATCTTCTTTCACCAAAGTGATATATCTCATTTTGTTTCCAGGGCCTAAAACATGTAATTCCTTGATGACTTCAAAATCAACTGCTTATCATCCCACAACTTTTCCCTCCTTTCTTTCCTTAGAAGATCAGGCAAAGGTCAATTCCAAGTATAATATATAGGAGGCTACATTTTAAAACATCAACATCTTTCATATAAATCTGTGGAATTATCCAGGCAGGAATTCTTGCTTTATGACTGACCTCCAAACTAGTCTTTCCTATATAGTACTGGTGCCAATCCCTGGAAAGGTGCCATAATGAAAGCATAGCCCATAGTGGTATTGATATTGTCTCACCCTTACTTTAATTGTCTTGGAATTCATTTACTTTGTACTACCAGGAAATAATTCTGTGCACTTTCTAGTCTCTGGCTTTTTGGCCCCCCTCTTCTCCTCTCTCCCTCTGAGGCATTCCAAATATATGAGTTCCTCTAGGGTCAGAGGGAAGGGATACCCATTACTCTTTAAATAACTCCTGGATGATCTACTTTTATTCATTACCTTGGCAATGGCCACACCCATTGGTGCAGTTCCAATATATTGTCTACTGTATTTTGCTGCTGGTGGGAGGGAGTGCCCTTTGGAACATTGTTCTTTGCTTCATTTGAAAATGTTTAGAATAATTTTGTTGTCTATCCAGAACTACTTAGGTAACCTTGACCTATCCTCTGTGTGAATGTATATATGTGTGTATATCTATCTAAAACCTATCTATTCTTGTTCTAATATAGATAGTTTTCTTATTGATGTAGCCTAAATGGAAACTGTTTCTAGCATGTTTAAGAAACAATCATAAAAATACATTTCAGGTGGTAAAAGAGATACAATAGAAAGCAATGTGGTATAGTGAAAAGAGCTTATTTTTGAGTTTAGCTTTGAATCTTACCTTTGCCACTTTCTAGATATGTGACTTTGGGCTTGTATTTTACCTCTCGGTTTTCTTATCTATAAAATGAGGTACAAATAATATTTGTACTACCCACCTCCACAAGATAGTAAGGAAAGTCATGAACATTTAAGTACTATATATGAGTTATAATCATTGACTCATATTGACAAAAGAATGCTGAGAGACAAATCATTTCAAATAAAATGCATTATTTTCTCAAAAGCAAAGAAAAAGCTCAAGTAAAAAAGAAACTATAACTTTTATAGGAAGCAACTTACCAATGGAAGGAACATGAGAGAGACAACTAAATCTTCTTTTCTAGGTTATATAAATACAGAAATAAGAAGAAAATGGTCAGCACCTTCCTCACTGATGGAATATATGGCTTAGTGAGTGTTAAGAAACTTGCTAGAAGGTGGGGAGATGAGATGGTTGAGGTGAATAGATGTGATTTATGGAAGAGATGAGTATAAAATAAAATTTTGAAGGAGGAAAGGGCCATGCATGACTTACCTTATGATGCACTTTGGGTTGAGGTTTTTGGTTAATTTGATTCTGAGCACATTGGTAGTGGTCAGCTCTGGTTTGTTGTTCAAAGATAATCAATATTCTTTGGAGTGATCCCAGAAAGAAAAAAGGCTGTTCCCCAAACACAACTCGAGGAGGAGGTTGTTATTTTGGACCGGATATTACCAACCAGATACTGAATAAGTTTGCCCTGAAGATGATTATCAGGTCTCATGAATGTAAACCGGAAGGTTTTGAAATCTGCCATGATGGAAAGGTAAGATAACATGACATGTTTCTCAATAAAAACTACCGAGAGCAAGGTAAAACAAGTGTCTGAACTAAAAGTCCAAAGAAAATCTGTCCACTTATTAAGAGAGACAGGAATGAGGAGTGGGGAGGGAAAGAGAAGAGAGGGAAAAGAGGAGAAAAAAAGAGGGACAGAGGAAGAGAGAGGGGGAAGGGTAGAGGAAAAGAGAGAGAAAGAGGAGAGAGAGGTGGGGATTCAGAGGAGAAAGAGAAGAACTGGGCAATGCTTTGAAACATACAATTCATAACTTTATAGAAGAGGCTTGTTGCCTTTTGCCTTAAGCACCATTTGGTTAATCAACTTCATTTCCCTTGGAAAATTAACATTCTTGTAGATATAGGCCTGATGTAAAATATCTTTTGGCCTTTGAGGTAAAGAGGCTATCTTGACAACTATGGGTTCTGAGGATCTGGGTTGAAATCCCACCTCTGGGCATCTTCCCTGTATGACCTTGAGAAAATCACAACTTCCCCAGGTGTCAGTTTCCTCATTTATAAAATGAAAGATTTAGACTAGGTACCCCACCTTCCTGGGATCCCTTCCAATTCTAGATCTATGATATTATGATCCTATGTTCATTAAATTGAAAATAATCTAACAAAAATGATAATCTTCATAGCAGCACATTGTATTGAGTTATCTTCTTTGTTCTTACTCCAGTATGTGGTTTTTTACCCTTTGCCCTTTTCCTTTTTTTGTCAAAAGCAACATAATGCATTATCTTCATTAATCATAGAGGAGGGGTTAACTGCTTTAACTTAAGCAATAGTGGATGCTATGTTTTATGGAGAATTTGATAGTCTCTGACAAAAACTCTAGGGATGACCTTTGATGAGTTAGCAGAATCTTCGACCTGGATATACTTTTTGGATTGTTTTCTTAAGGCTTCTTTAGATTGTGAGTCCCAAAGCCTTGTATAGTAATTTAAATATTACACTGGATGAG